>NW_026099576.1:1341315-1383849 GCF_025091365.1 Daktulosphaira vitifoliae | reverse complement strand
GGGGGGGGGGGGGGGGGGTGAACCCCCAACCCCCCCCCCAAATACGGCCTTGATAATTAGGAATAATTATTTTAATGTAATCGGCATTTTACTCTTTCCCAAAATTAATCAACTATGAGAATATGGTACATCACTGAGCTTGTTAATATTTATTTATATGTTTGAAAAAAAAGTTATTAAAAAAAAAGTAAAGCAAATTATTTGCTGTATCAAAAGTTATTTAAAATGTCAGAACCTGATGAAACGCTTTGTATATAAGGTATTGATTTATCATTGACCACTAAATGTCCCCTATTATAATAATTTAGATAATATTTTCTTTGGTTTTGTTGAGTATTATTTATCTTATGTTTTTTAAGCGATTAAATATTTTTTAAGTCCATCCCTGATCTCTTGTTCAAAATGATTATTATTTTGGGAGAAATTTAGTGATCAACTTAATTATTCTGTGTATCCTTGTCTTGGTGTTAACTCATCAACAAATATTTCTTCTTTTTTTTTTTAATTTTGTTATTACCGTTATTTAATATATAATTATGTAATTTTAACGTAAAGACTGTGCTATAATTGAAAACAATACCTTCTTTCATATATTCCTGAAAAAAATCAAGATCATATGTGTTATACAGGGTGTTCAGTAAATAAGGAAACGAATTTCTATTGTACTCATTGTAACAATTTAACTGTTTCCTAACTTACTGAACACCCTGTATATAATCACTAATGATTTTTATGTGAAGCCCATAATATATATCATCTAAAATGATTTTAATTTACAGACAATTGAACCAGAGGAAGTACATGCTCTAAATGTATCTTCTTTGCATACAACTCATTGTCTTCCTAATGGTTCTGTTATGATTTCAACTATGGGAGATGCTGAAGGAAACGAGAAAGGTGATTTTTTATTAATTGATGCTAATGAAGGTGTTGTTAAAGGTAAAAATAATATTGCATGTTTCGTAAATTTGTATATTTATATGTGATTGTTTTAATTATAGAAACTTGGACTATAGGAAAAACAGCAAAATTTGGTTATGACTTTTGGTACCAACCTTATTGGGATATCTTAGTATCATCAGAATGGGGAACACCAAAATTTTTTAAAACAGGTTTTCATCCTGAGCATGTGAATAACCCAGGTATTTTTAACACGCTTATATTAGTTTCACCTGTATGTATGTATGTATGTTTGTAACTCTCCAAGCACCACGCGTTATCANCTGTATGTATGTTTGTAACTCTCCAAGCGCCACGCGTTATCGCATATTCCGTCGTCTATGGCCTTGAGACTAGACTGTCATAACGCGTTCTCCCCACCCCACGCCGGCAATACTATTCCTGTATAAATTTATTTTTGGTTATCGTACCCGTACACACGTGCGTGTCATCAATATTATATATATATATATATATATGAACAAATTTTTATTTTGATTGACCATTATCATCCGCGTGAATACGGTTTACGTATACAGGGTGTTCAGTAAGTCAGGAAACGGGTTTCTATTGTTCTCATTGTTTGTAACAAATACGGTTTACGTATATATTCCTACCGCCGTTTATACCTCAGGTATAACGTTAGTCCGACCCGCCTACCCACAAAACACGACTGTACCTAGTGCATGATACGTTTACGTACTTAAGTCGCTTTACATGTATATATATATATTCTAATTACTATTAAAATTTATATATTAACACGCTTTATTCTAATTAAGAGATATAAAGTATTCATTCCGATTACGAGGGATGATTTCCGTATCGTCATTTTTCGTCACTACCTACACGTTCCGGAAGTGAGTAATTTGCGCGCCTGCTGCTTTCCTTGGATGTGGTAGCCGTTTCTCTGACTCCCTCTCCGGAATCGAACCCTGATTTCCCGTTACCCGTTACAATCATGATATTGATAGTAACTACAATCATAACATGAAACTAAAAAGTAAAAAATAAATATAGTAGTGGGTGCTTTGTGCAATATTTTTCGCATATTGAGCGTCCAACGCTTTTATCAACGCGTCCAACGCTTTTTACCCGATCGTCAAAACTAGACGACAAAAAAACAAATTTCTTTGTTCTTCGACGGTTCTGTGACCATAAAGTATATTTTTTGGTGTCTAACTGTCGGTAAATTTATTTTTAATTTAAATAATTAAAACTTTAAATACATATAGTATATGTCATATACATTTTAATATTGTGAAAAAGCAATGTTTAATTATTATTAAGTTTAGAAAAAGGTTAACAGAGTAATATCCAATGATTTTGACACTGATTTACCACATAAAAATGTCTTACTAATTTTTTAATTACTTTCTTATTCTTATTGACTAAGTAAATTTTTATCAATGTATATTTTATATATTCTTTGATGTTGTTTATTTTTTATAGAAAAGTATAACACTTGTATAAAAAAATATTATTCTATTTTAAATTGTTAAATTTATTGCATGAGACGTAGTTAGGAGTTAAGTAAGTTATTTTTTAAATATTCTAGGTATGATCACTGATATTTTAATTTCATTGGATGATAAATATCTGTATTTTTCCAATTGGTTACATGGAGATATCAGACAATATAATATAACTGATACAAAAAATCCTCAACTTATATGTCAACTTTTTTTGGGTGGAGTGTTGACAAAAGGAAGTCCACTTACAGTTATAAGAGACCTTGAACTAAAAGTAAAAAAAAATTGTTTACTATAAAAAAATCAGATATTTTTTATAATTTGAGGTTTATTCTTTTTTTACATTTTTTAAATTAACAAAATTTTTATTCTATAAACTTAAGGTTTTGTTGAAAAGAGATAATTTTTTGTGTCTAAATTTCAAATCTCGAATTTTAAGCAGTCAATTCTACTGATCATTGCAGTTAAAAATGTTTTATAGAAGTGTAAATAATTATAACTTATATTAAGGACAGTTCAACATTTTCCTGGGAGATTCTATAGAAAAAATTTACTTGGTGTTAATACAATTTAACTATTTATGTGCTCAGCACACACACACTTGACCACTGCATTGATACCGCGTATGTAGTGAGTATGCACTCGTACTAAACTAATTTACTCTTTAAACGCGGACCAATTACCCACGTAGTAGTGGATATCACTATTAACGGCTAATCAGTTGTTATACACCACACACAACATAATAGTACTTAGATTTTGTATTGAAAAATTTTTATGTAGTATATAGGTAATTTAAAAGAATTTTTTTGTTTTTGTAAAATACTATCTTAATTACAGAATATTATTTTCCTTTAATCATGATTAATGATCATTAATTTTATTATATTCTAATAATTTAATTTCCCCTGTGGGTGAGGGCTAGAATATGCCTGATAGTGGGAAGCAGCAAAAGAAATATTAATTATGGAGACCCCAGCATCAATATGCGAATAGATAAAAATGGAAATAATTCGAGATATAGAGAGAAGAAGATTGCCTAATAACAAAATAGATGCAAAAAGTAAAAGACTATACAAGTATAAGACGTTAATAAATAAAATAAACTGTGAATCGAAAAAAGCCAAAGAGATGTGGAACTAAAAGAATTAAGAAGAAGTAGACAATATATGATGAAATAAAATCAACAGGACAAGGCATATAAACTGATCAAACGATACTTCAATGAAAAAAGTTACAATACACGCACGTAAATGATAAAATATCAAATAGAGCTAAACTATGATCAATATGGTTTCCAGAAGAACAAAAGATCCAAAGATACTATTATAGGTCTGAGATTAATAATTGAAAAGAAAATTAAAAAAAAAAATGATTTAAATGGCATGTTTGTTCCTAGAAAAAGCGTTCGACACAAGTTAAATAAGTCTCTTTAAAGTTTAAAATAAACACAGATCAATTTTAAAGACAGACGTATTCTATATAAGATTTATGAAGAGCAAGAAACCAACATCAATATTAATTCAACAATAACGACTGTCAGAATTCAAAAAGATGAAAGTCAAGGCTATCCACTTTCACCTACATTGTTCAATTTATTTATTAAAAAGCAAAAAATGTCAAAAAGCTTTGGTAAGATCAAAAAGTAATTTGAGTGAAAATAGGAGGGCTACTAATACAAATATTTCGTTTTGTTTATAATACAGTCATTCTCGCTACATTCGAGAAAGACTTGCAAGCAGCATTATATATAATGAATGTCACATTTAAAGAATATAATCTGATAATAAATTCAACCAAGACCCAAACTTTAGTATGCTACAAAAAAACATACCAGTTATAAATATAACAAAGAAATTATCCAAGTAAACTTTTCCAAAAAAAATTTATAAAAAACCAATTTTTGGATTGATAAATAAAAAAAAACCAGCACAGTAGGGATGTGGCACAGTTGGGTCAAGTATAATGATGTCTGACAGTGATTAAAATTACTATCATAAAAACGCTTCGATGCAAATCTGTAGATAGTAATTAATTTTAAAAAATGTATGGATTATTCCAAAAGCTACATGATCACCTATTTTCTTATTTATATCCTGATTACAAGTTTTATGATTTATAAGTGTAATATATTTTTTTATAGTGATTTTAATCACTGTCAGATATCATTATACTTGATCCATCTATGCCACGTGACCACTGTGCCGCGACCCCCCTGTGCTGGGTTTTTTTTACATTTTTATCGTAATAGATCACTTAAATAAAAATCATAGTAATCATTTCTAATTAATTTTTGGTGTTTAAAAAGATTCTGCAATTGAAATATTCAGAACTTATGTTCGGAACAGGACTGAACAGTGAACGAACTCCTATTCTTACGAAGGCGACAAGAGAAAAGCCGGTTAGTCAGTTGATTTTCTAAGTATGACTATCTGATTTATTTGTATAGGAAGGTGCGTGGAGTGGAGGGATAGGGAGGAATAGGAACAATTAAGCTAAATAAAAATTATAACATCAAGTATTATGGAAGTAAAAGTAAATAAAATTTGTACCATGAGTAAGCCAATTAACTCCAATGCTCTAACTACCTTACCTGTAATATGTGTTCAGTTAGTTATTTATAATACATGATTTGTGATAGTGGACTGTATATGTGCTCAAGAGGTAAAGGGAAATGTGAGTATTCAGTGCGACATGATTCAATGAAATCAGTAAATTTATTGCAATGAGCAAAGTACAAAAAGTGATGTTTAATACAGACTCAAATTCAATTATTTTGTCTAATTATATTAACAAATTAAATTAAGTAATTAGCAGGTATTGGACAAAACACAAGTATAATTGTTATGAACGTTAACAAAATGAAGATAGGGATAAGTAATAAACTTGTTCAAGAGAAGTAGTTGAATCAAATATATGAAAAAAAAACAATTATTATCAAATTATGAGTTAATAAACAAATAGACAAACATTAGAGTTCAATAACCAAAGGACAAAGTTAATCTTAATCGTGCAATGACAAACGACTAATTTCATTAAACAATAAATAGTTAATTAATATACACTAATAAAATGAGCAACTAAACTATTTAATCTCTTTAACTTATGTGGGCTTATGTACTGGAAGTGCTTTATACTCCAACATGAATAACATAAAGAAATAATAGTAACGTAAATTCCTAGAAACTTAACTACACTTTGACTTAATTGAATTCTAAATTTAATAGTACTGGACTATTGTACCAAGGGACTCGCACTTTAACCGTCTGCTGATTGTGTTTTAATAGAATAATTGTATTGTAACAATCCAGAATAGAGTTAATATATCTAAAGGGTTTAATACAAATGACAATGTCCCCGATTGGTAATGTGAGCTAATGTGCGAACCACAAGGTATATAATAACATATAATAAATAAACTATTGAAATTATTACCAATTGATATTATACAAATCTGGTTTGGTATTACGCTGCCGGTTCAAATAGGCTAACAAAAACGTGCGTACGAAGTAACACCAGATGAACGATTTTAGTAGTAAAACAAAAAATATAATGTTTTAGGTTAAGCGAAAAGCAATAGTATAACAACGAGAGCGAGAGGGAAAAAAAACAAACCGTTAAACAAACAAAAATGGTGAAAATTAAAAACTATCGATAGAGAGTGAATTCTAAACTGTAACGGCCAAGCGTCCGATGACTAAAGTGTTATCACCAGATAATGCACTATCAGTATGACCAACTTGAGCGTTCACCCGAACAACTCAATTAATTTTAATGATTTACTTTAACTAAATGAACCAATAAAAAAAAAGTTGTTAAAAAGATTTACTCAATTGAGCGTATTATAAAATTTGATTATAATTGAAAAAACCAACGTTAAAATCAGGTGAAACTAAAAATCATTTTTTTTTTAAATTTATGTTTTATATAGCACATGTTACAAAAAATATTGGAATATTATAGACTAGTAGTAGCACACATAAATAGAGTTAAAAAATTAATAAATTACAAAGTAAAGTTATTTACTCTTGTAGTTAAATACTTTTATCATATCATATCTAATTCGACAATAAATACTTTAAGAATATTAGAAATTAATGATTTTAATTGTTTGTATGGAAAAAGTTGGTTAAGCTACTTTTTATTTGAATATTGTTGAAAGGGCTACTGGGCTCACAAGGCCTTAACTGGTAAAAGAACAGAAACAATTTTTCCTATAATGACAGATGAATATTAATAAAAAAATATATTATAACATTAAACTATACATAATCTTAACAGTTAGTAAACATTTAACAACATTTATATTTAATTTCTCAAGGAATATATTAAATGACTTAAACCTCAATTCACCAAAATTATAAATGTATATAAATATAGATATAGATATAATATATTATTATAACTTGCCAATAGAAAAGAACAAGTTATTTACATCAATAAATACTTATACATAAGTGGCTGAGGAACACATTTATGGTTTGACTTCTTTTATTTAATTTAGCAATTTTTACTTGAGATGATGTTGCTGTGAGGCACACACATTCCGACATAAATGAGCAACCACAATTGGCCGAGAACAAAATCCACACAACGGGATTATTCAGAAGAACATATTTCTTCTAGACACATGTATCTGAGTAGCCCACAATTGGCTTAGAACAAAAAATCCACATAAAAGGATTATTCAGAAGAACATATTTCTTCTAGACACATGTAGATTCATAACCATAAAAAAAAAGGTATCAGTCTCTTATCACAAAAGGACAACATGAAAAATGTGATAGCCTTCCACAGTGTCGCCCTATTCTGCGGCGCGAACAATTGTACATCAAAGTCTTATCATATTGCGCATTAATTATTTTCAGTAAAATTTTGAAAATCCGAGTACGCTAAGTAATTTTTCCAGAAAAACGTTTTTTTCCTTGTTCTATTATACAAGGAAACGAATTTCTATTGTAATTATTGTTTGTAACAATTTAACTGTTTCCTAACTTACTGAACACCCTGTATAATAAGATTTTAATAAAAAAAAAAAATTCTCAATAATTAATATTAAGCAACAGAGAAAATAATATATTGTTAAGAACCCCTTGATATTATTTTATATTGAGTAGAGTATAGAATATATGGTGGTTAATAATTAACGTTGTATTGTATTATTTACTGTTCAATCACATTATATATTCTACATTTTTATTGAAAAGTGAGTGTTTCCTTTTTTTTATTAAGTTTTATTCTTTTACCACGTGGGCACGCACAACAATATAACTAAAAAATTATCAAAAAAGTTATAATACGTTTTACGTCTTAACAATAAATTTTGATTATGCCATTTTTTTTTATATAGAATAATATCTATGAGGATCTATAATATTGTACATCAAAGTCTTATCATATTGTGCATTAATTATTTTCAGTAACAAACACTCTTTATAAAACCTATAAAAAACAAAATAATTAAGGACTTAATTAAAAAAAAATGATGAAGAAATAAAAACTTTCAACTTTTGCTATTCTAATTTTGATACCGTTTTTTCTTGTAATAACGAGTTACCCTAAGAAATTTTTTCAATTTCAGCCTAATTGATATATTCAGAACTTGATTATTTTTTTAAATATTGAATAATTATTTTATTTATATACTGTTTGTTACGCATTTTTTTATAATTAAAATATATTTGCAACGTGCTTTCTCGCTAGGATCCTAACAGTTGGCTAAGCTGTACCTTAACGGGGCAACGCTGGCCCTATATAATTTATATCCCACTAGAAGGGCGGTTAGCGGTTTCGTGACCAATAAATATAGACTCTTAACTAACAACGATAACAAACATTTATTTCTATTTAATAGTATACTTAAATATAACCTGACTGGATCTCTAGAGATGTTGTGGTATCCAAGTTAGGTGAGCGACAGCGGCGAGCGTACACAACCCGATTGTAATAAAATAAATCTAATAATTAAATTAATAGTAAAATGTAATATTGTCGGAATTAGGTTGTAGTAAATAAAGTATAATCTGTAATAAAAAATGAGTAGCCGCGAGCGTGGTAAAATGTCGACTGACTGTCGTTATATATTTCTTTAATGAAGAAGAATATCATCGGTTTTGTTTACACCCGCGCGTGCCGCATATCTGTAGTAGGTCGTAGGGACGTTTGTGCTGATCAGGCACTAGTGTGGTATTGAAATGTTAATGTTGGTGAAGGACGAATAATGTGTACGTTACATATTTATTGATTATTTATATAATATAATAATCAAACATAAATATTTTTTATATTAATTAGAAAGATTTTGTTATTATTTAGTTCATATGCGAAACTCTATATTTGTGTTAGACCAGGCCATAAATAATTTGAATAAGGATTATTTTTTCAATTTTTAAGAGTAATAACTCAAACTAAATACGAATTGTAATCATTTGATGTATCGTTGAAAAAAGTAGGTCTAGGGAGGGTTGGCAAAATAAATAGTAGCCACAAAAAGAACCACATAGTAAAATAATATTAACATGAATATAAATTTCTTCTCACGAAGGGAGATAGTCTCCCTATAACTATAGTAGTTATAGGGTCCTTTATATTTATTGAAGTTATTGAATCTAAATGAAATAAATATCAAATGAATTGAACACTTTATTCTAACTTCAAAAAAATGCAAAACATTAATTGCCACAAGTATATTCGAACCTCGTACCCTATGCGTGAAAGACATATGTGTACCGATTCGGCAACTGTTCGTTGCTCTCGTTGAACGATAAAATTAGATATTTAAGCTGTTTGAGTGTTCCTTTAACTAAAATTTAAAAGGATAACACTACAAGAAGTAGACAACAGAATATAGAATATTATTAAAAGATATGGAGAGCATTAATATATTAATATTTCTATATAAGCATATTATACAAACAAACTATGTCACTAAAATTGATGTTAGTAAAACTTAACGGTACTAAAATATATACATAGGTACATTATATGATAATTTAATAGTAATGTAAAATAACATAATAAAGGCGACCTGTAGATCCACAAATGGCAGTAACCTGGTTTACAGCTGGATTGCGAATTACAGGAGACTTGTTACAGAAGGCGTTCCACAGCGTGGAAATGAAGTTATCTCGTCCCGGCGATGGCGAATTTTTGGCGTATGCGAAGGTAGGCGCGTATACACCTTTGCGGTGCTTCAAAAGAGCACAAAATAATAAAAAGAAAGAAAATGAAACGATAATATATCATTCAATTTAATATCGACGATACTCGATCGAGCGTTTTAATTGCGAATACAATAATAATGACTTGTTTTAAAGAGTCGCATGAAACTCGTTTAATTATCTTTATCAGCGGTCAATCACATATTGATAGCGCGGTCACAACAAGACGCCATATATCTGTATACGCAACATCCTCCCCCATTGAAAGACGTAGATATGTCTTTCAACATATGAAGATCTTTTGACTACAATGAACTTCTCGGTCACCATAGCCCGTGGATCATATTATGAACAATAATGAAAAATACAATAAATAAATTTAACCATGTTAATGCTAGAAATATGTTAATGTATTAACAAAAGGATTGACGATATATTTTTTTTAATACCGTTTGGTATATCATATATATCATATATGTAGATAAATATACATAATATTTATATAAAAGTATTCTCTCAAACAGCTTATAGGATTATTAAAGGAAATAATGACGAATAAGGAGGAATGAATGCGGAGAATAACAAAATTAATTTTATTAAAAAAAAAAATTAAAAATAAAAATGTAATCAAATATTTTAAGAAGGCAAATCGGGATCAGTCGGTAATACCGCTAATTTGACCACTGGTCGTTTTATCGTGGTCTCCGCCGTGCGAATAGTAGCGATTCTAACTATCTGGTCTGGACCGGGATGTACCGCTTCAACTACACCAAGTTTCCAATGAGTTGGCGGCTGATTTAGCATATTTACCACAACTATTTCACCAATATTTACATTAGGTTGCTGTTTGTACCATTTGGAGCGTCGCTGTAGCGTTGTAATGTATTCTGTCGACCAACGTTTCCAAAAAGACTGATAGAGTTGGCGTATTAGTTGCCACCGAGTCAAATGATTTTGAGGGGTTGATGTCATATCGGGTTCGGGTATGTCTAAAAGTGATTGGCCAATTATAAAATGTGCGGGCGTTAGTGGTGTTAAATCGTTGGGATTGGATGACAGAGATATTAACGGACGACTATTGAGGACGGCCTCGATACGACTGGACAATGTAGTAATTTCTTCAAATGTAAACATTTGAGTACCTACAACTCGTTTTAGATGATATTTACATGATTTCACAGCTGCTTCCCATAAGCCACCCATATGTGGGGCTCCTGGCGGATTGAAATGCCATTTACATGGTATTGAGTTTGAGTATAGGTCTTGCGCTGATGAGCTAAAAAATATAGAGTTGATATAGTGATTCGCTCCTTTGAAATTTGAAGCACAATCGCTATATATATCAGACGGTATGCTTCGACGTGCAATGAAGCGTTGTAGAGATGCTAAAAATGCCTCCGTCGAAAGATCAGATACCACCTCAATATGGACGGCCTTAATGGAAGTGCACACAAATAAACATAAGTAGCCTTTCTCGGCACGAGCGTTTCTTCGACGGCTTTCTTTAATAAGTATGGGTCCGGCAAAATCTATATCTACCCCAAGAAATGCTCTTGACGGAATGACTCGATTGAGTGGCAAATCAGCCATGAAAGGTTGCGGCGCTGTAGCTCTATGTCTAGCACAAATGACGCACGCAAAAATAATATTTCTTATAGCAGAACGACTTGATAAAATCCAATATTTTTTGGCGAGTATTGATGATAGAAGTTGAGGACCGGCATGAAAATAAGTTAAATGAAAATGACGAATCAATAATACGCTCAAAGGGCATGATTTAGGTAATAACACTGGATGACGAGACGCGTACGGAATAGTAGCATTACGAAGACGTCCACCTACCCGTATTATATTATTATCATCTAAGAACGGTGCCAGTTGAGCTAATGAACGCGGTGATATTTTATCAGTTGAAGATTGAAGTGTCTTAAACAGCACGTTAAAATATTTTTGTTGCGTCAAACGAATGATTATTGACATAACATCTTCTTTTTCCTTATATGATATAGGACTGTTTAACGACAGTATGAAAGGTTCCCTTTTACGGCGCGCGTACTTAAATAAACGGCAGATTCGCACTAAAACACGTTGAAGACGATTTAAATTAAAAAATTTAGGTAGCCATGTTAAATCAAGATCCTGTGTAGTTATTAGGCAAGTTGTCGCTGTAATTTTATAATCCGGTAATTGAGACGGTAACAACGGGTCGTAACAATAATGCGGCCACTCATTCTCCGGTAATTTTAAAAAGGACGGACCTTGCCAATATAACGTGTGAGCGATAGCTTGCAACGGGAACATACCTCTTGAAATGCAATCAGCGGGATTCAGATCAGAAACAACGTGACGCCATTGACACTTAGGAATATATTCAAGAATTTTTGCGATTCGATTTGTTACGAAAACTTTGAATTGTGAATGTTCTGATGTCAACCATGATAACACTACACATGAATCTGTCCATGCATAAATATTATCGATAAACACATTATCTTTAAAAATGTCGTTGCAATAGTTGAGCTAATAGCAGAGCTCCGCACAATTCTAATCGCGGAACAGTTAAAGTTTTATTATTTGTAGTTTAATAGGTGCTACTTTAGATTTAGAAGAAATGAAATGTATAGAAATAGTGTCATCCATACGTAACAAACGTAAATAAACAACCGCGGCGTATCCCTTTTCAAAAGCGTCCGAAAATCCAACTAATTGTGCAGTACAATTTAAGTTATTTAAATACCGAGGAACTTTAATCTGATTAACTAAAATAAGTTCATCGGCGTATTTTTTCCATAATTCACAAAGCGGTTGTGGTAATTGATCGTCCCAATGTACTTTAGATTGCCATAATAATTGCATAAAACATTTGGCCCCAGCGCACCTATTGGGTCGTATAATTTAGCAATGTATANCCTATTGGGTCGTATAGTTTAGCAATGTATGACAAAATAGCACGCTTAGTGTAAATTAACGGTAATGATGTTGTATGATAACTAAATGAGTCACTAGCAGGAATCCAGCGTAAACCCAATATTTTAATATACGTGTCGTCTTTAGGATCGAAAGATGTTTGAAGCGACCTATTTTTAAATGGTATATTATTCAATAGGTCAATACAATTAGAAGCCCACTTTTTTAGATCAAAACCTGCGCTATACAATAAACCCATAACGTCTTTCTGTCGTTTAAAGAGACCTGTAATAGTATCGTCGCCTGCTAGGATATCATCTACATAAGTTTGAGTCGATAGAATACCGCGCGCTGCCGGAAACAAATGAGAACTATCCTTTTCTAATTTATGAAGTACTCTAATCGCCTGAAATGGCGAAGAACAAACACCAAATGTAACAGTAGTAAGTTCATAATCACGAAGAGGTTCAGACACATAATTTCGCCAAACAATATGTTGATATTGACAGTCTATANTCGCCAAACGATATGTTGATATTGACAGTCTATGTTATTCATCTTAATTTGCCGATACATTTGACAAATATCTGCCGTAAACATGAATTTAAATGTGCGACTTTTATGTAATAATGCGGAAATGTCAGTTTGTAGTTTTGGACCAATGTATAACATGTCATTCAAAGACTTACCTGAAGAAGAGCGCGCCGACGCGTCAAAAACTACACGTATTTTAATATCTTCACCAACGTGTTTTATAACAGCATGATGTGGCAAATGGTATTTTCCTGGTTGCGTGGCAATTTTCATATGACCGAGATCTTCATATGTAGACATAAATTCGCGGTATTTATTATATAAAATCGATCGGATCCTTTATCAGTTTGCGTTCTAAATTCAAAAATCGAGAAACTGCCATTTCACGTGAACTACCTAACAATGACGGGTCCAACCGAAACCGTAAAGAAACTACAAATCGCCCCGTTTGAGAGTCTCGAGTAGTTGTACAAATAAAATATTCCTCGCATTTTTGATCGTTTGTAAATAACTTATTTATAGGTGCTGGCTCTTCTATTACCCAAAACTTATTAAGTAACGAGTCGATTGACGGCGTAGTAATTAAACACAAAGAAACAGCTGGCGAATAATCTTTTTTATCGGATTGTCCGACTATGATCCATCCAAGCATAGTTTCATAAGCAGAAGGTAGTCCAGAAGCATGACGTACGTGTGATATCGGACCCAATATTTGTGGATATATGTCAGCACCCAACAGAAAATCAATATGACCAGGACTATCAAAATTAGGATCTGCAAAATCGATATCGGTATAAGTCTTTCGGATATTTTACGTTAATTGTGCGTTCGGCATTAACCCTGTTATGCGCGATAAAATAATAGGTTTACAAAATATTTGTGGTTGTACATTGTGTTTGGGTGATAAGACACATGCAACAGAGCCTTTAACAGCAGACACATAAGTGTCCGATAAACCGGCAACCGACGTATTACACATACGACGTTTAAGACCAAGACAATTAACACACGCATTAGTTATTACCGAAATCTGTGAGCCGGTATCTATTAAGGCGCGAACTGAAACCCAATCACCATCAATGTCACGCAGTCGCACAATAGCAGTACCTAGTACAACACTATTAGTAAAGCGTGAAACTCCCGAAAATGACGTATTATTTGTGTTAGCAATGACATCCGTACTAACACAAGCTAAGTTTCCTGTATTACTGTGATTAGTTGATGATGTTTGTGAAGGTACTCCCAATGTAATAAAGAATGATGTTTGGCGGAACAATGACGACAAGTATTTGTAGAATTGCAATCGGCCGTTTTATGAAATGAACTTAAACAATTCATACACAATTTATTATCACGAGAAAATTTAAATCTTTGTTTGACTGGTTTCTGCGTAAATTTTGAACATTGAAATAGCAAGTGATTCTCTTTACACAATTTACAGTTAGGAGTACTAGATGTAGAGAGCGCGACGAAAGAAGATTTTTGTTTAACATACTTTTTATTGCTATCCAAGGTTTTTGATTGAAAATGTTGTACTAATGGAACATTTTGTAAAACTTGACAACGAATTTTCACAAAATCTAGTAGCAAGTCTAAAGTTNACGAATTTTCACAAAATCTAGTAACAAGTCTAAAGTCGGTACATCGATCTCGTGAAATTCATACTCAAAGGCACGCTTTGTCGATGAGTCTAAACATCGCGACGCGATATAAAAAAGTAGAAAACCTGACAAATCATTTATTTCCAATGCTTTTATGGCACCCACATTCTCNTTCCAAGGCTTTTATGGCACCTACATTCTCTTGAAATATACTCAAGAAATTTCGTAAACCATTTAAAGTCTCCGATGTTAACGGGGTAAAACGAAATATAGCATCCAAGTGAGCATTTAGTAAAATNATATAGCGTCCAAGTGAGCATTTAGTAATACGCGTTTATTATCAAAACGTTCGTGTAAGGCCTTCCATACAACCTCATAATTAGCTTCCGTTAAAGGCACTGAACGTACTATGGAGGCAGCAGAACCAGTTACAGCGGTTATTAAGTAATGGAATTTTTGAACATTTGATAACTGTTCATTATTATGAACTGCAGAAGTGAACGTATCGCGAAAAGAACGCCATTGCAAAATATCTCCCTCAAAAGTCGGTAATTGTAATTTTGATAAATGTGTAAAATTATTAGTTACTGTATTTATCTTTTTTTCATTATCATTTATTCCTAAAGCTGTCATCGATGCCTTTATCAAATAATAATTATCTAACACTTGTTTACCAATAGACGCGTGCGTTTTAGCGTATTCTTCTTCACGCGAAAGTACAATAAGATTAGTCAAAATCTCATCCTGTTCAATTCGAAAGTCCGTCATGACAATTTCAATGTCTTTAATGCGCGTTTGAAGAACGAGTTTAGCATCAATATTTCTTTCAGCATCATTGACTAAGCTTAACAGCGTTTCAATATTATTAACTTGTTCATTACGTTTAAAAATACTACGCTTGAGGGCGCGCTCCGTCCGTTCGGTGTCACCAACTGTCAATGGCATAATGACAACAAATTATATACTGGCTTTCGTAAGTAAGTTTTATATTTAAGAAATGAGTACTACTGAACCAATAAAATATCAAAATAAATAGTAACTGCCAACCAAGCTAATAGGAACATAGATTTATAGAAGCTACACGATCGATAAAAATAATTGATGAAGATAAACAGTAGTAATCACACTAATAGCCCGGTAGTAATTGTTTACCTAAATCATTATTATTGATTATTAACTATGTATATACTATGATTATACTTATGAGCGATAAAAATGAAATAACTAACGATAATAATCTACACACTATTAAAATCCGATAACGGCACAATCAATTATATACCGGTTAACATATATAACTATGCACAACAAAGTATTTTCCCGATCACACCGATAAACGAGCTTGATTTTTTCCCATAATGTTGAAAATTTTATGATCAGGAATTAAGAACTTCTAACCTTTGAACGTTGGTAGTATGCGGTGTTTTTAATTGTTGATAAACAGTACACCCCACCAGTATGATAATAGAATAGAAGAAAACAATAATAAGTTAATTATATGTGCATTAAGGAAATTACTGAACGCTTATTATAAAAATAATTTAAATAGAATGACAAAACAAAATTACTAGGATCAATATCGTGGTATGAAGGACCAAAATGTTTGAGTGTTCCTTTAACTAAAATTTAAAAGGATAACACTACAAGAAGTAGACAACAGAATATGGAATATTATTAAAAGATATGGAGAGCATTAATATATTAATATTTCTATATAAGCATATTATACAAACATACTATGTCACTAAAATTAATGTTAGTAAAACTTAATGGTACTAAAATATATACATAGGTACATTAATTGATAATTTAATAGTAATGTAAAATAACATAATAAAGGCGACCTGTAGATCCACAAATGGCAGTAACCTGGTTTACGGCTGGATTGCGAATTACAGGAGACTTGTTACAGAAGGCGTTCCACAGCGTGGAAATGAAGTTATCTCGTCCCGACGATGGCGAATTTTTGGCGTATGCGAAGGTAGGCGCGTATACACCTTTGCGGTGCTTCAAAAGAGCACAAAATAATAAAAGAGAAAATAAAATGAAACGATAATATACCGTTCAGTTTGGTATTAACGATACTCGAGCGAGCGTTTTAATTGCGAATAGAATAATATTGACTCGTTTTAAAGAGTCGCATAGAACTCGTTTAATTATTTTTATCAGCGGTCAATCACATATTGATGGGGCGGTCACAACAAGACACCATATGACTGTATACGCAACATAAGCTATGTAAGTCAAATTTAAAAGTTACTTTTTCTACTTTAAAAAAGCAAAAAAATATAAATAAATTTAATTTCTTATGTCTTATGAACTTATTCTATGTCAATTAAATTATACAATATTCATGAAAGTCAGTGTATTCCCCTAATAAGATATTTTAAAATAAATTAAAATACAAAACCCAGAATTTTAATACAAAAATAGCACATTTTTGAATACGGTAGCCATTTGCGCATAGAAGATTGGTCGTCGGGACAAATTTTTTTTCATTTTATAGTACATGAAATAAGCTTTAATTTTATATATGTTAATAGGACGCAGTATTTCCTGAACATTTTCAAAAGTTAAGTTGAAAAAGTTAGTTTTTGTAAAAATGTAGCTATTTTAAAACCCCCCTGTGAGCATAATAAGTGTTAGATATTCAAAAAAAATGATATGAAAAAAAAGGAAATTACCTAAGGTTTCAATACAAAAAAAATATTATTTTGAATTGTTAATATTTGAAAAAGTTATGGCAGTTTTAAGTACAAAAAACATCCCGATAAAAGGTGATTTTTATCGCAAACATTACATTTTTTGTTTAATTTCGACAGCCATTTGCACATAGAAGATAAGGTGTCGGGACAAATTTTTTTTTTTTCATTTTATAGTATATAACAGAACCTTTGATTTGATATATGTTTAAACGACACAGTATTTCCAGAACATTTTCAAAAATTAAGTTGAAAAAGTTAGTTTTTCTAAAAAAGTTGCTATTTTAAATCCCCCCCAATGAGCAGATTAAGTGTTATATTTTCAAAAAAATGATATCAATTGAAAGGAATATATCTAATGTTTTAGTATAAAAAAAATTATGCTGATTTGTTTATTTTTGAAAAAGTTAAGGAATTTTTAAGAAAAAGAAGTGAAAAAAATGACAAAATTTACCGATTTTTAAATTTGTAATTTTTTTGGAGATTTCTTCATTTACAGGGAACGAAGGAAATTTTTTCAATTTTTTAGGGTAATGTCTTCAACTAGATATAATTTGTGATCTTTTGACGTATTGTTGAAAGAAATCGGTCCAGTGAGAGCTGAGAAAAAGTGGCAAAGACATAAAAAAAAAAAAAACACATCATGGTAAAATTAATACCTTCTCAACTTCGTATCGAAGCTAAAAAATTAATTATATTACTAATAACAAAATATTCGAACACTTTAATTTTTTCTTGTAGTTCTTACATGTGATAGAAGATAATTTAATTTCAAATAATTTTGTTTATGCATTGAAAAATTTTAAAGAACCACAATGGATGCAATTTTTACGCGATATCTTCATAACGAAATAATTTTGCACTTCATCTCCGCGTACTCGTAACACAGTCTGATTTTTATTTGTGGAGAATTAAAATTGAGTTTTTTTGAAATAGTTTTTATTAATTAATTCTACACACAAAACATTTATATAATATATGGCATTTATAAAATACGAAGCTAAGAATGTGCTCTGATATTCTATTACCAAATTAAATTGCACATTCAGCGAGAAGGATCCATCTCTGCCTTCTAGGAATAGGAATAGTGTATTTATAAACTCACAACAATGTGTCTTACTACCATTAATAATAAATTATGTGTGTCCTGCGAATATTGACGTCATAAATCACCAATTAGTTATCTGTATTTGTAATCCCTTGTGTATTATACATGTATATTAACTCAAAAATTCGAAACTTTAAATGTTTTTATCTAATAAACGAATAAAGTTATATCAAAAATTCAAATGCCATTTAAATTAAAAATATGTGTTTCCATGTAAAAAACAAAGTTGACACTGTTACAAGGTATAAGGGATGTACTTATAAAGTATTCCATAATTAATAATTCAAAAATAATGTGTATCTAAAGAAAACTACAAAAAAAAAAATGTTTAAATGATTTTTATTCTGCAAGTAATTAGTGGGTTATGATAAAAAAAATCATTCTGTATATTAAACAACTATCTTTACAAATAAAACAAATATATGACTGGTTAAAATTAAACATTTGAAATTCGAATGATTAATACACATGAAAAAAATGTAAAAGTAATAGTTTTTTTAAAATTAAGGAACAACCTATGCCAGTTTACATAAAAAACAGGCGATTGTATGGCTCACCTCAAATGTTACAATTGAGTTTAGATGGTAAACGTCTTTATGTAACTACTGCGTTATTTACACCGTGGGATAAAGAGTTTTACCCAGAATCTGTTAAGTAAATAGTTTTTTTTTATTGTTTGATTATATATATATGATTAATAAATTGTAATTTTGTAGAAATGGTTCGACATTGGTCAAACTTGATATTGATCATTTAAATGGCGGAATGACATTGGATTATTCATTCCTTGTTGATTTTGGAAAAGAACCAATTGGCCCAGTAATGGCTCATGAAACACGGTATGCAGTTTAATTTTAAAATCGACACACTATTAATGTTTTTTTATTGAAATATCTAGATATCCAGGCGGTGACTGTACTTCAGATATTTGGATGAACGACGAAAAATAATGTATTTAAATGGGATAAACTGATAATATTTTAATATCTTTAATTAATAAATAATTATATTCAGATATACGCTATTTAGACATTAAAGCAAATACAATATTTCCAAAAATATTATAAATATATCTATAATTTATACTAATTATACGTATAAATAGAGCCTAATAATATACTTCATTTTATTTTTATATAAATATATTACCTTAGAAGGCCATTCCAGTTAATATTATCCCCATAAAATACTTCAAAGATGTTATTGTTTACTACCAGCGACCATCGCCGTTAAATCGTTCTAAACCTGTTCCAGTGTTGTGAAATGGAGGAAAACTCCTCGTTTGTAGGGAAAATTTAAGCAAAAAACAAAATCGAAGGATAAAAGAAAGAAATTTTCTTAATTATAGAATTAAGGAAATTTTTCATAAATTACTTTTATAAAGAAGGAACATGAGATTTTTTTATTTTGTAATCCAACTAACGTTGTGCTACATTACACTTATAAGTCGCATACTAATTGATTACCCTGTCATTGATAAATTCTCAATAAAGCGTATTATAATATATTAAATTACTTACGCGTGTAAACTTAAATTTTTTACACCAATTAAATAATTTAGTAATAGGATTCATGTGAGAACTACAAAATGCAATAAACATATAAGTTTAGTTATATCATCGAGTATTTATTATTCTATGAAAAATAAAGTTTAAATAATACTGACATATACATAATATTATAATATTTGCTACTAGGCTCCGCCTAGCCTTCGGCGCGTAAACCTCTTCGGGCAGTCATCATAAGTAAGCCAATGATTTCGGTAGAGATACCCGGCTACGACGGGCACGATAAGTGTTTTGCAGAAAAAATATTACATCAGAATCAGTGTAACAAAAATATATTAAAAATGTTTTTATTAAAATCATGAAAATTCAAAAAGAGAATATAGTAAAATGTATTGGGTATAAGGTTGAAGCCTCTTAATGAGGTATTCCCTTTAGGCTTATTCAAAAATTATTTTAGGAGGGTATTTAATATTTTTTACTTTGTTAAACATGTTATAGAATTTTTTTTTGCTAAAAATCAAAGTAATGATGAAAAAAAAGGACATTAGGTCCTTATTTATTAGAAGTTGCCTAAAAAAATATTGATAGCACTGGTTCAAGGGGGGCCCATGTCTCCCTTAAATACACCCCTGGTATACACAAAAATTATTAATATTCTAATTATAATAATTGTGTTTATATTATAGAATAATTACAAACAAATTTAGCAGGTTATTATACATGAGACTACGTAAAAAATTTAATTTTGATAAAAATATTGGTAACTGCGATTTAACGTAAGACGGCATAATTGTCATAGATGAATTCCCATTTAAACGATAAACTAATAGACTCATATATCATATATGAGAAAAAAAAGATTATTAATAATGTACTGTTCTGATAAACATAAACTGATAAAGTAGAAACTCCTATAATCATAACCGTCTTAAAATTTATATGTAACATATAATATCTCTCGATAAAATATAGTGCTATGTGCAAATACTAAATAGTGTTCTAATAAAAATACATATTACACCATATAATTAAGGTTCAGAATAAACGTATGACAGAAATGAGTCAATTTTCTAGGAGTCTGATGACCGAGTACTTTCGTTGAAAAAAAAAATTTTGAAAATCCGAATACGCTAAGTAATTTTCCCAGAAAAACGTTTTTTTCCTTGTTCTATTATATAATAAGATTTTAATAAAAAAAAAAAAATTCTCAATAATTAATATTAAGCAACAGAGAAAATAATATATTGTTAAGAACCCCTTGATATTATTTTATATTGAGTAGAGTATAGAATATATGGTGGTTAATAATTAACGTTGTATTGTATTATTTACTGTTCAATCACATTATATATTCTACATTTTTATTGAAAAGTGAGTGTTTCCTTTTTTTATTAAGTTTTATTCTTTTACCACGTGGGCACGCACAACAATATAACTAAAAAATTATCAAAAAAGTTATAATACGTTTTACGTCTTAACAATAAATTTTGATTATGCCATTTTTTTTTATATAGAATAATATCTATGAGGATCTATAATATTGTACATCAAAGTCTTATCATATTGTGCATTAATTATTTTCAGTAACAAACACTCTTTATAAAACCTATAAAAAACAAAATAATTAAGGACCTAATTAAAAAAAAATGATGAAGAAATAAAAACTTTCAACTTTTGCTATTCTAATTTTGATACCGTTTTTTCTTGTAATAACGAGTTACCCTAAGAAATTTTTTCAATTTCAGCCTAATGGTTTATGTTAACAACGATATCGCACATTTGCCTCTTGCTTAAATAAATTTGGTTTTGAATTTAATATAGAATTTTTAGGGGAGAAATTCATTAACCATAAGACACTATTTTAGTTCAACATGCAAGTTTTTTGAAAAATTTATTAGGATTTAAAAAATCGTATTTTTTAGATGAAATTTATAAGAAAAATTCGTTACAATAATTTTATTTTGTATTAATATAGAAATAAATCACTTCAAAAAAATCATAGTAATCATTTTTATGCATCTATTGGTGTTTAAATAGATGATACAATTGATATATTCAGAACTTGATTATTTTTTTAAATATTGAATAATTATTTTATTTATATACTGCTTGTTACGCATTTTTTTATAATTAAAATATATTTATTGATTATTTATGTAATATAATTATCAAACATAAATATTTTTTATATTAATTAGAAAGATTTTGTTATTATTTAGTTCATATGCGAAACTCTACATTTGTGTTAGACCAGGCCATAAATAATTGGATAGTTTTCAATAATTTTTTATTTTTTTTTTTTTATGATATAGTGCAATTAAGAGATCTTAGTCTTTCAGTTAGATAAGGATATAAAAAAATTAATTAAATTAAACCTCCCAAATTATATCTGTTTAGTCATTTTGTTATTCAATAACCTAAAGGTTTTATTATTCAATGTCGATAGAATATAGAACATTTTAGTTTTTGTTTTAAAATTTATTATTTAAAATAGTCGAACCAATGCAATTAGAGCACATTAAAAATTAACGCTATCTATTATTGTTTAGAATTGTTAAATTTTATATTAATCTAGATATTTTCATTTATTTTTAAATAATTAAAAAATTAATAATATTCTGAATATTTCAAATATATATATTAGGGTCGTCCTTATTTTTCAACTTCATAAATTTAGAGTCATGGGCTCGAAATTTCGTTAGGTTCACTGAAAAAATGAAACTGGTAAAATTTGAGTACAATAAGTCAAACCTTTCAGGTGCCTCAAACGGGTTTAAGTTCTTCAAAAATGGGGTGGATTTTCTTTTTTTGAGTGTACACTCTTTATTTTTGAAGTTTCACCAGACGTTTTAATTGCCTAAAGGAAAGTACTATGTAAATTTGAAAAAAATTTGTTCAGTCACTTTTGTGTAATGAGATGATAGAGTTGGCTATTTTCAGCAAACCTTGCATGTTCAAGACCGTAAAACGATACAAAAAAAATTATAAATCGATTCAAATATGGGTTAAAAGAAAATTACTAAAAGTTTCTGAAAAGAAAAAAAAATTTTAATTAAAAATTTTTTGACCTTCAAATTTTGCTATTAATATACTGCAAAATTAAAAAACCCAGCACGGGGGGTCGCGGCACAGTGGTGACGTGGCTCTCATAGATGGATCAAGTATACTGATATCTGACAGTGATTAAAATCACTATAAAAAAAAAACGCTTCGATGCAAATCTTTAGATAGTGTTTAATTTTAAAAAATTGGTGGATTATTCCAAAAGCTTCATAAACTGCTAGTTCCTTATTAATATCCTGATTAAGATAAAGCATGTCGAATGAAAAATGGATTATTAAAAAATATTATTTCTCATAAAAAATTGTATTGATCCATACACTTTTCAATGTTTAGCATTATAAAGTTAAAAATGTAAAAAATAAAATCGAGAATTTTCACACAATAATAGCATTCGATAGTCATTTTCACCGTGAAGATAAAATAAAGTCCGAAATTTTTTTTTACCATAATAAAGTATATTACATTAACTTTAATTTAAGATATATATAAGTGTCAGACTTTCCGGAACATTTTTAAAAGTTAAGATGAAAAAGTTCTACTTTCTACATACATTTTTTAGATTTGAACCCCCCTCAAATAAAGGGAAATGGTTCGATTTAAAAAAACGGTATGTCGAATGAAAGATGTATATAAATACTACTTCTCATGAAAAAATTGTGTTGATCCATACACTTTTCAATGTTTAGCACTATAAAATTAAAAATGTAAAATACAAAATCGAAAATTTTCACACAAAAATAGCATTTGGCAGCCATTTTCACCGTGAAGATAAAATAAATTACGAAATTTTTTTTTTTCATGATAAAGTATATTACATTAACTTTAATTTTAGATATATATAAAAGTGTCAGACCTTCCGGAACATTTTCAAAAATCAAGTTGAAAAAGCTAATTTTTTGTGAAAAAGTTGTCATTTTAAATCCCCCCCTGTGGGCAGACAAAGGGTTAAATTTACAAAAAAAATGTACCAAATGATAGGTAAAGACATCAAGCATCTATATAAAAAAAATTATATTATTATGTTCATTTTTGAAAAAGTTACGGCAGTAATTTTTTTGGAGGTTTTTTCTATCTTTTTCAACTTAATTTTTGAAAATGTTCCGGAAAGACCTTTAAACATATATCAAATCAAATGTTATGTTATATACTATTAAATGAAAAAAAAAAATTTGTCACGACATCTTATCTTCTATGCGCAAATGGCTACCGTATTCAAAATATGCTATTTTAAAAAAAAATTTTTTTTTGAATTAAACACTATCTACAGATTTGAATCGAAGCGTTTTTTATGATAGTGATTTTAATCACTGTCAGATATCATCTATACTGGACCCAACTATGCTACGACCCCACTGTGCGGGGTTTTTTACTTTAAAGTGCTATAATTTTTTTAAAAATGTATGGATCTATACAATTTTTTCTTGAGAAGTAGTATATATATACATCTTTCATTGAACATACTTTTTTTTTAAATCAGACTATTTCCCTATTTATGGGGGAGCTTCAAATCTAAAAAATGCATATAGAAGGTAGAACTTTTTCAACTTAACTTTTGAAAGTGTTCCGGAAGGTCTGACACTTTTATATATATCTTTAATTGAAGCTAATGTAATATACTTTATTTTGAAAAAAAAAATTTGACCTTTGTACTTTTCTTCGTGGTGAAAATGGCTACCAAATGCTATTTTTGTGTGAAAATTCTCAATTTTATTTTTTACCTTTTTATCTTTATTATGCTATATCTTTTTGAAAAATATATGGATCAATACAATTTTTTTATGAGAAATAATATTTTTTAATATGATATTAACGAGGAACTAGCAGATCATGTAGCTTTTGGAATAATACACCAATTTTTTAAAATTAAACACTATCTAAAGATTTGCATCGAAGCGTTTTTTTTTTTATAGTGATTTTAATCACTGTCAGATTAAATTTATACTGGACCCATTTATGCAATGTCCCCACTATGCCTTGACCCCACTGTGTTGGGTTTTTTATAGTGATTTTAATCACTATCAAATTAAATCTATACTGGACCCATTTATGCAATGTCCCCACTGTGTTGGGTTTTTTATAGTGATTTTAATCACTGTCAGATATCATTATACTTGATGCAACTATGTCACGTTACCACTATGCCGCGACCCCCCATGTGCTGGGTTTATTTCACTTTTTTTTTCAAAATTAGTATAATTTTTTCAAAAATTAACAAATCAACCTAATTTTTTTTTTTATATTGTTATTATGACAAGCAGCCCCATAATATTGAAGGGGGATTGCCTGTTGCTGTGAGGTGGTGTTTATTTGTAGAAAACAAAATACGGAAAATATGAGGGGATAAGAAAATAAGTATACCTGCTTATGATTGTACAAAATACGAATCTATATATTACAGTTCTGCAAATTAAAAACTCTTAATAAATAAAGGGAAAAGGGAGGGGTAACTTACATACTAGAATGACCGATAAAGCAGTTATGAACAAAATAAAAATTATATCAAATAAATAAAACAAACAATTAAAAACTTAGCTGTATAATTTAAGATGATGATTAATGGCGGTGAGTGTGGACTATATGTGAGCGTTGAAATGATGACGACGTGAACGATGCCACTAGCCCATAACATGCGAGAAAAGTCGTTTCACACGGATATAAAGGTACAAAGCATATACACAAATGACCTCGTACGTCCGGAGTTTACAAGTTCGTCAAAGACGCAACCGAATGAGCAAAACAATAAAAATATGGCGAGCTATGGCCGATCAATAGCACAAACACGCGGAGGCGTTTGCTGTGTATACGAGACAAGAAAAAAAACTATATATTTGTTGAGGAACGACTATCAAATCTTAGAGGCGTGAGACGAGTGTACTGTATACGTACAAAAAAGGTTATAACGCTCGTTGAGGAAGGAACGACGGCCGGACGTGGCATGAACACGTTCGAACCGGTTATATACAAGTGCCACACCCATAATTTCCTCCTCGAGTTAAAAGTTATACAACTTTTAAAATCTTTGGTGATCTTTAGACATCATAAAACATAAAACATTAAAAAAAAAAGATAAAATAAAAATTAAGAATCAGAACAAATCATAATACATATAAAAAATAATAAATAAGTAAAATCGTATGAATACTTGTCTTTCATTTGATATAAATTTTTTGAAAAACTGACCCTTTACCTGCTTACAAGAGAGGATTCAAAATAGCAACTTCTGCACAAAAATTTAACTTTTTCAACTTAAGTTTTGAAAATATTCCTGAAATACTCCAGCTTCAAACATAAGCTTTTTTTAACAACTGATAACAGTGTGTCACATGTGTTGGTTTTTGTTTACATTATTTTCTTTTAATCACTGAATAAATAGTTCATCCGTTTGATGCATTCCTTCACCTATGTGCCATACCTACTTTGTTAATCGATTCAGTGTGTTCTATGCCTGAATAACTAAGTTCAGACCTGTATTCTGTTGCTGTTTTGTTCTGCGATCGGTACGTAATCACAATCAATTTTCTTTACTTATCACTTCAACAATCTCAGTGCTGTCCCATCAGCTCTTTTTTTTTTTTTTTTTGAGACTTTAACGATAGTACATAAAATATCTTTGATCTCATCAGATTACCAAGCTATTTTCAATTTGTTTTTATTTGTCCGGAAACTTCAATACTGGGCTCATTCATAACTGTGAAACCATTTTCCATTTCAACTCTTTACCATGTCGCCTAAATTAGATACTCCAATCAAAGCTTCTCAGAAAAACAAGATTTCTCGTTCTGACTCTATTGGAAAATCAGAAACTGTCTCTAATGAAGATCTTATGGTTACTTTAAATGCGTTTAAGGTTGATATTTTATCTTCAACCCAGGCGCAATACAAAGATTTAAAAAATAACTTATAGAACGTCTCCAACCAAATATTTGAATTAAAAGCTAAAAATTCGAAACTTCGTAAAGAAGTGGATTATCTGAAGATTAAAGTTTCAGTTTGGAGTGCCACGCCCTTGATCAGTCGCAAACAGTAGTGATCCAGATTCTTCTTGAAACATTTGCTCGTGAACGTTGTCAATCCAACCTAATTATCTATGGAGTTCCAGAATCATCCTCTACTGAAGTATCTGTTAAAGTCACGCATGACAAAGCAACCCTAGTTGATTTACTTAGGCCACTTGGTGAAGTTGTACCTACAAGTGCTAAACTTGTTCGTCTTGGTAAACCACATTCTGAAGCACCTCGTCCAATAAAAATTATTTGTATTAGTAAGGAGTCAGCTTTAAGTCTACTGTCTAAGTTTAACTCTGCAAACGGTACGGGCTGCCGCTTCCTGAGGGACTTCGCATGACTAGTGACAAAACTAAATTACAGCTCAAACTCTTGCGTGATTGCTACACGGATTTTGAACGGCGAACAGCGGCTGGTGAGTCCGGATTATGTATCATCTTTGAAAATGGTTTACCGAAAATACAGGATGCTGCATCACGTAGAAGAGGATTCAGCCAACGCCCATTCACCCGTTTATAACAATCAATATCAAGAAGTCAACTCCTGTCCGGTTTCTACCAAAATTGCCATGGTCTCAGGTCCAAATTATTTAATTTAAATTGTAATTCATTAACTCTTTCTTGTAATTTTTTCGTACTCACTGAAACATGGCTTACTGATAGCTTTTCGAATTCAGAGCTAAGATTTGTCAATTATAATATTTTTAGGTATAACCGGTGTAGTGCTTCTAGTAATTGTTTTCGAGGAGGGGTGTTCTTATTGGTGTTCGTAAAAATATCCCCGTTATCCCCATTCCTGTAAAAGCGTTTAATGTTGAGCATTTATTTGTGCGTATTTATTCAGAAACATTTAATTTTTTTGTCGGTGAAGTGAACATTCCCCCACTTTAATTTATGAATTACACGCTAATTGCATTGATCATCTAATGCACCTTTTTCCTGAAGATACATTTATCATTTGTGGGGACTATAATCTACCTGAGATTTCTTGGTCTTGTGATAACAATGGCCAAACTTACTCATATACCTCTTCTACGCGTACTTCTTTTAAGTACAGTACGGACATTCGTACCTTAACGACGTGTGTGCCGTCCGTTCGGTTGTGCCTCTCCGTTATCTACACTCATTACCGCATTATGATACTTTGTTCGATACGATCGTGCTAATCTCGTGTATCATTCGATTAAGCTACGTTATTAGTTCGCCGATAAGTATAAATTTCGGTGTATAAATTTGTATTGTTGTCCGTCGTCACAGTTTAGTTTTATTATTTTTCCATCAAGTCTAGCACTTATATGTTAGTCGTCTAGATAACGTTCACGACACCGGCAATAAATTTTTAAATTTATATCAATTGGGACCTTGACCATTCAAGTGTACATACCACTGCCGAGGTTTATTTTGTTTCCAACGAATTTATAGAATCTAACAACTATGCAAAAGTCACCGACTAAACCAACTCCGCTCGTAGGCAAAAAAGATATCTCCCTTACAGATGTCTGGAATGCCTTAATTGGTATGCGGAAAGATATTCAATCTATTAATACTAAATTACTGACGCAAGAAAACACCTCTACATCAATCTTGTCTAGATTGGATGACCTTTCTTCAGAGATAGTTTCTCTGAAGAAAGAGAATGAAGATTTAAAAAAAGACATCGATTCCCTTAAAAAGTCTAAAAATTTTATTACATCTGATTATGCTCCTAATGATTTTTCTGGGGTTGACATTATTCGTGAAATCCATGAAAGAGACAGCAAATCTCGTAATATAATGTTATTTAACATAGAGGAATCGGTTAGTAATATTGATTCGCTTGCTAAGGAGCTTATTATAAAGTTAAATTTGGATGCTAATATATCCGCGGTCACCCGTCTCGGCAAACAATCTGCTAAACCAAGACCGATAAGAATAACATTTGATAGTACTAAGTCTGTCTTAGATGTTTTAAAATCAAAAAAGTCGCTATCATCTGATCCATCATGGAGAAACGCATGGATTACTACAGATCTTACTTTGTACCAAATGAAATTCCTACGTTCGTTAAAAGCCGAACGTGATAGAAGAAACAGTTCAAACAATGGTAATTGGTTCATCAAGTATTCTCGTGGTTCACCATCTTTAGCTCAAAAAAACTAATTCGCGGCTCAAGTTCATATCACTCTAACATGTCATGTAATATATCAAATTCTTCTTATATTAAAAATAATTATAATTGTACAAAAAAATGTAATACTCTCTCCGGGTATTATCAGAACGTCCGTGGGTTAAAAACTAAATTATCTATTTATCGTTTAAATTTTGT
This sequence comes from Daktulosphaira vitifoliae, assembly GCF_025091365.1. Lineage (NCBI taxonomy): Eukaryota > Metazoa > Arthropoda > Insecta > Hemiptera > Phylloxeridae > Daktulosphaira > Daktulosphaira vitifoliae. The sequence continues at coordinate 1,354,547 of NW_026099576.1, read as the reverse complement.
TACTTTAAATTACTATGATTATTTCATTTTAACTGAAACATGGCTAACCTCTGACATTAGTAATAATGAATTAGGGATGTCTGATTATTTGATATATCGTAATGATCGAAATACTATTAATAGTATTTACTCTAAAGGTGGGGGGGTTCTTATAGCCATCCATAAACGATTTAGTTCTCATATTTTGCCATTACCTAATTTAAATCTTGAAAGTCTAGCGATATCCATCACCACAACAGATTCCAAAATTTTACTCTTAGTTTTATATATCCCTCCAAATAGTACAGTTGAAGTCTATACTTCCCATTGTGTTTTAATAGAAAATTTTCGTTCTTCTTTTCCTGATCATATACTTATAATAATTGGAGACTTTAACTTACCAGATATTAAATGGCCAAATATTTATCACTACAACGTTATACAAGGGTCTGTTTCTCTTAAGGCTAAAATCTTAACAGAAACTATTGATTACGAGCATTTATATCAACATAATCTCATTTCTAATTATAAAAACAATATCTTAGACTTAGTCCTCTCCAACAATTGTAATTTAACTGTAACTAAATGCCCTGTCTCTCTTGTTCCGATTGATTTAGCGCATCCAGTCCTCCAAATCGACGGTCCATCTTATGTACCTTCTTTAAATACTAACCCCAACTCTTTCAAACACAATTTTTCCAGAGCTAACTATTTGTCAATGAATACCTTCTTTAATACAATTAATTGGAACTCGTTACTAGATGACTCTTTAGAGTTTCCTGCTATGGTCACAAATTTTTACTCCACCATTTCCGGCGCAATTAACTTATTTACCCCGAAATTTTATAATCATAAATCAAGCTATCCTCCTTGGTATAGCACAGAACTTAAAACACTAATCTTTAATAAAAAACGCTTGCATAAAGAGTACAAAATTACAAAAGATCCCATCATATACAATGAATTTTCCCGTATTCGTGCGTTATGCAAAAAAGAAAGCAAAAATTGTCGTAACCAATATCTACGTAAAATTCAGTTAAATCTTACTAATGATCCTAAATCTTTCTGGCGCTACATAAAAAGTCTTAAATTGGATAACGAAATACCTGATACTATGGAGTATGATAATAAATTATCAACCGGTGGATATGCTGTTTCCAATTTATTTAAAGACTTCTTTAGTACTGTCTATTCTAACCAAAGTCCAAATATAAATAATTGTATTAGTGATACTAACGATAGTCCATTCACGACTCATTTATCATCATTGAAGCTTTCAGTTGAAGAGGTATTTCAAGGCCTTAGTACTCTTGATTTAAATCCGTGTCCAGGTCCAGATGGTATCCCTAATATCCTTTTACGTTCGTGTAAATATTCATTAGCTGTTCCTATCCATAAATTATTTAATCATTCATTATCTAAAGGAGTATTCCCATCTCAATGGAAAAATAGTTATATCACTCCAATTTATAAATCAGGCATTAAAAATTTGGTATCTAACTATAGACCAATCACTAAATTATCTGCTTTACCGAAACTACTTGAAATGTTAATGATGCCTTGGTTATCCTTTTCTTTCAAAAACTTAATAAACACCACCCAACATGGTTTTATTAAAGGCCGCTCAGTTGAAACGAATCTTCTTTGCTTCTATAATGCAATATCTAAATCCATGGAATCGGGTACCCAAACTGATGTAATTTATACAGACTTTTCAAAAGCATTCGATTCTGTAAATCATTCTCTATTGTTGGCTAAGTTACTTTTGAATGGCATCTCCGATCCCTTATTATCCTGGTTTAAAAGTTACCTATCTGATAGAATACAACAAGTTAAGGTTAATGGTTTCTTGTCAGATCCTTTCCCTGCTCCATCAGGCGTTCCACAAGGTGGTCACATATCGCCCTTATTGTTTGCCATATTCATCATGGATATCGGTAATTGCTTTAGCTATTGTGATCATTTACTGTTTGCGGACGACCTTAAATTTTTTGCAAGTGTTTCTTCTCTCGATGACTGCTCTCTTATTCAAAAAGATCTCGATAAATTACATGTTTGGTGTCGTGATAATGGTCTGAAATTAAACACTTCTAAATGTCTAAAAATGTCTTTCACCCGTTCCCACAACAAAATAAATTATGATTATTATATCCTCAATGATAAATTGGTTGAAGTAGAAACCATCAAGGATCTCGGAGTTACCTTTCAATCTAACCTTTCTTTTTCCTCTCATATTGACAATTCGTGCGCAAAAGCTTTAAAAAGACTTGGCTTCTTAACTAGATGCACTAAGGAATTTAATGATGAATTATGTATTAAAACCTTATATATATCATTAGTCAGACCTCTCTTAGAGTATTGTTCAGTACTATGGAACCCCTCACAAATTGGTCATATTGAATCTCTGGAGAGAGTACAAAGACGTTTCTTGCGGTTAATTGGCTATAAAAGACGTCTTGGGTTAGATCCTAATCTATCTAGTTCTACTTTAACCTCTATTCAAGCTAGCCTTAACTTGGTATCTCTCAATACTAGACGAGAGTTGTTGGACGCATCCTTTCTCACAAAACTTGTAAAGGGTACCATTGCTTGCTCAGACCTGCTACACCTACTTAATTTTTACATTCCCACTTTCAATATTCGGTCCTTTCCTATATTCGTAATTCCGTTTCACCGCACTTCTTATGGCTCCAATAACCCTATTGATCGTATATCTGCTGTATGTAACCGTCTCAATAATCAAAATAATTTTGATTTTTTTGCCCATTGTTAATTTTATGTATTATAATTTGTAGTGTTATTTAATCTTAAATGTATTATTAATTGATATTACTGTTTAATTTAAATTATTATTATATTGTTAAGTACTGTACTTGAGCCCTCGGGCGTTTATTTAATAAATAAAATAAATAAATAAATAAATCCCTGAAACGTTTACTACAAACGGATTTTTATCAAATCAATAGTGTCCTTAACTCAAACGGTAATATTTTAGATTTAATATTTTGTAATAATAAGCATCTTGTAGTTGAAAAATCAAATGAACCACTTGTGCCTATTGACAAATATCACCCTGCGCTTAATTTATCACTACCAGTAAATACTCAATTCCCCAATTGTATCAAAAGCCATAGCTACTATAACTTTCAAAAAGCCAACTACAGCAGTATACGTCTATTTTTATCGTCTTTTGATTGGTTTTCCACACTTCAGTAATGGAACATTGATTCAGCAGTAAATGTTCTTTATGATGCTTTGCACAAGTCTGTAATAGACTTCGTGCCATTATACTAATTTAATGATTCTCCTTTTCCGCCTTGATTCAATAAAAATCTTAAACAAATTATTTCCTTTGTTAAGAACCCCTGAATATTATTTTATAATTGTGTAGAGTATATAATACATGGTCGTCCGACTGTCGTCGAACACAGGAATGTGCTGACCAAGGGTTTTAGGGCAACCATGGACAAAGGACTCCCACTGTAGGTACCCTACAGTCAGTCGTGGTTTAGTATGCGCTAGTTACACTCATTCTATATCATTCTAAATCATTCTATATCATTCTATGTCATTATATTTTATTATTCTATTCATTTGTATTAATATTAATAAATAACGTGTATTGTATTATTAACTGTGTCAAACAAATTATATATTCTAAATTTTTATTAAAAAGTGAGTGTTTTCGTTTTCTTATTAAGTTTAATTCCTTTTACCACGTGGGCCCGCACAACACCTTAAAGAAAAATGCGCATAAAAAATATAAAGCATCTTTAAGTATTAATGATTATAGTAAATTTTCTATACTTCGAGCCAAATTTAAGTATGAGTCAAAAAAATCTTACCTTGCCTACACGGTGCGTGTTGAAAATTCACTTAAAAGTAATCCTAAACACTTTTGGAAATTTATCAAAAATAAACGTTCCGAAAAAGCTATTCCTAGGGTAATGTCTGTTAATAATAAAACCTCTTTAAATGAGTTTGATTCTGCTTTTGGCAGAATATTTTTCCTCGGTATATTCTAATTCACCTTCGTTTGTTGATAATATATCGGATACAATAAAAATACCAACTTTTGATCTGCCTAATACCGTTCACTTTAATGTTGATGATATATTTAACTGTTTTTTAACTCTAAGGAGTGACAAGTCTATTGGCCCTGATGGTTTACCAGGTACGTTCTTTTTTGAACTTAGATCAATTTTGTCCTATCCTTTGTGGATTATCTTTAAACGTTCGCTACAGGAAGGTATTTTTCCTTCTATGTTCAAACTAAGTTCAGTTACACCAGTCCCTAAATCTGGCTGTCTATCCCTCGCTTCAAATTACTGACCAATATCTATACTATCACATTTATCAAAAATCTTTGAAAAAATAGTCCTCAATGCAATACAACCATCTGTCAACCAAATACTCATAGATGAACAGCATGGATTCCGACCTGGTCGATCTACCTCTACTTGCAACGTCCTCTTTTTTAATTATGTGTTTAACTCATTTCAGCATGGATTTCAGACAGATGTAATTTATACGGACTTCAATAAAGCTTTTGATTCTATTAATCATAAGGCCTTATTTCTTGTGCTTAAAGAAACTGGTTTCGGGGAGCCTCTTCTGTCGTGGTTCAGTTCTTATTTAGACAATAGGTATCAATGGGTTAGAGTTTTCGAAGTAAAATCTAACTTATTCTATACTAAATCAGGTGTACTTCAAGGGGGGCACTTATCTCCTTTACTATTTTCTATATTTGTTAATAGTATACAGCAAACTCTGAAACACTCTCGTGTTCTCTGCTTTGGGGATGATATGAAAATATTTATGCAAATTCAACCTCCTAGTGGCTGTATAAGGCTCCAAGCAGACCTAGATAAATTTGTTGATTGGTTGACTAAGTTGGGTTTAACACTTAACCTATCCAAATGCAAAGCTTTTACATTTTCTAGAAATCGCTCTCCAATTACTTTCCCATATCACCTTGGTAGCGACGAAATCTCTCGCGCATCTAACAATGTTGTGGACCTTGGATTCAAATTTAGCCACAATCTTGACCCCATCGCTCACATCCAACATGTCTGCTGTAAAGCCTTCAAAATGCTTGGTGTACTTATTAGATTGACCAGAGAGTTCAAGCTTGAAAAGACCTTAAAAAATATGTTTTGCGCACTAGTCCGCCCTATTATAGAGTATGACAGGGTGGTGTGGGACTCCCAACACGGCAGACAAATGTCGCCAGTTAGAAAGGATGCAGAGTAAATTTCTATGTTTTGCTGGGCGGGCGCTGGGTTTACCATGTCCACCCCACGATTATAGCCCCGTGGCAAATAATTTAGACCTTTCAACCATATCATCGAGGAGTAGTGTTGCGGGCTCTAGGTTTCTCGGGGGTTTGCTTGATGGGAAGATAGAATGTCCTGCGCTATTGTTTCTGATCGCTTTTAGGGTTCCGCAGATTAATACCAGGTCGAATGCACCTTTCCGAGTCACGCATGCCCCACGAATTACCTAATGAACGAACCCCTCCGCCGATTACTTCGAAGTGCAAATTCAGATCCTAATTTTATATTATAATAATATTTGTATTGTGCTAAGTAATGTCTTATTCATATATTTGATTAATTAGTTGTAAACATATTAGATTTTGTCTTTTGTTGTTTGTTTTTTTTATATATATATTTTTTTTGTTTCTTTCTCAAAATTCAGTTTTAAAATTAATTATGTAAACGTAACATGCTTGTAAAAATAGGGATACATCCCGTAAACTAATATAATAAATAAATAAATATGTTAAAATAAAACTTATGTTATGTATTATAAGTTCAAAAAAAAAATAATTGTCCCGACAACTTATTTTCTATGTGAAAATGGTTGCCGTAGTTTAAAAAAATTCTATTTTTGTGTTAAAATTTTCGATTTAAAATTTTCAACTTTAAATTGCTATAAATTTTTGAATAATATATGTATCAACACAAATTTTTTTTTCTAAATACATTATATGTATCTCTTTCATTTAACATACTTTTTGTTACCATAACTTATAGTTCAACTTGCAAGTTTGAAATTGACATTATTAAATAGAAAAAAATGAAATTGTTAAGATTAATGTGCAATCAGGGAATTTCATAATTGCTATTTATAGTACATTTATCAGAAAAGTTTGATTTTTTTTACATTTTTATCGTAATACATCACTTAAATAAAAATCATAGTAATCATTTCGTTTAACGTTTAAACGTGAAAACTTTCGCCCCCCTCATGCTTCTAATCATTTCGTTTAGATTAGGCATGGGATACGCGTCTGATACGGTCACATCGTTAAGTCACTTATAGTCGACACATAAGCGATATGAGCCGTCTTTTTTCTTGGCCAGCACGACTGGTGCTGACCAAGGAGAAGTGCTGGGTTCTATGAGCCCTTGTGATTCCATGTCGCTTACCATTTCGTCTATCGCTTGTTGTTTGTGTAGCGGGTACGGATATGGTTTTTGCGCGATAGGCGTGGGGTCTTTTAGAATGATGTTGTGTTTGATAAGCNGATGTTGTGTTCGATAAGCTTTGTGCGACCTACCGTGTCGTTAAAAACTGCAGAATAATTTTTTATCGTGCGCGTTAATAATGCGTGTGTATGTGGGTCGCCTGCTATATCTAGTGTTGAGAGATCTACGTCGGGTAGCGTGTGCTGAGTACTCGCTTTCCAACAAGCTGTAGTGCGTCGCGTCGCGCCCAAGTAAATTTNGCTGTAGTGCGTCGCGTCGCGCCCAAGTGAATTGTACATGCAGCGTAGTCCCAGGAGACTTCCTGTTCTGTTAGAAAGTCGTGTCCCAGGAGTACGTCACAGTACAGATTCTCTAAGATAACAGCCGTAAACTTTACTTGTAGATCCGCAATTTTTGTTATAAAAGTGGCTGTGCCGGCCGTGTGTGTTGAGTGGCCGTCAGCTAATCTAACTGGGGGTGTTTGTCCGTTGTGCACAATTCCAAATTTGTGAGCTGTTGCTCGAGTGGTATACGATTAAGGCCGTTACAAATCCGTTGTCAAATTCCAGCTCCACAGCAGGAGTAGTAATTTTACGCGGGCGTGTTTGTGCGGCAATACTCAGGTGGTTAGCGGTTCGAACAGGGAGCGTTGAAACGGTTTGTTCGCCGGCAGTATTAATTGCCATAAGCGGGTAGGCCGTTCCTGCCGTATTCCCCTCCCCCACGGTGACCAACATATCGTTTCCCCGACTCGCGCTATAGTCGTAACCTTTTACGTCTACGAAAGTGTGACAAGTATTTTGAATAACCTTGTTGTCCTCATTGTTGATGAGGGGTGTGGTGGTGGTGAAGTGTGGTGCTACAGCGTGCCCACTATAATGACAGTGGGGCTGTAGATGTGTTGGTGAAGTTGGTGTGAAAGGAGTGTGGTTGATTTTCAGGTTATTTAAAATATTGCCACCGTGATCGCAGACAGCGCATCCGGTTTTGTTACCGTTGTCGATTGAACGTGCGGTTTGGTCGGCGCGCTGATTAATGCGATAATGTTTTGAGCGGAATTGTGTTTGTGAGCCCGGAGAATGGACTAGTTTCTCCGTGGCTGCTGTCCGTTTCCCGACACTGTCGGTCTATTAGGACATTCGCTTTGCCAGTAATCGGCTCCGCAAAATCGACAGAGTCGGGGGGGACGCGGATCAGGCGGTGCGTTTGGCCGAGGTCGCGTTCTATGCGGTTGTTGCGAGGGTGATATAGCAGCCACGTACTGAGTAGCGTTATTGATAAGTCTACCCGTACGTATCGGTCGGTCTAGATCGTTCGCGATTACGCGTAAGTCATCTAAAGTACGCGGACATCGCATTCTTACGTTACCATAATATTCGTCTCGTAACAGACTGACTACCCGATCTACAATGTACTGCTCTGAGCAACTGGGGCGTGCGCGCATCGCTAGACGCTGTTTATTTATGATAAATTCCGTCATGCGCTGATGTGGCCCCTGTTGCGTCGTCATGAGTTCATTTTCTAATTCAGCTTGTATGCTGTTGTTATCGAACGTCGTAAGAAATTCCCTCACAAATTGTCGTCAGGACATGTTGTTTAACTTGATAGTTTCCCACCAAGTTAATGCCATGCCCTTTAAAAATTGTACGCCCGTTTTTACCCATAAATCGCGATCTATGCCCGCTTGGGCCAATAGGCTTTCTACCTGTTCCAGAAACTCGCGCGCGTCATTTTGAGTCGTGTTGCTGGGCCCAAAAGTTACGCATCTTGGTTCGGACAGACGCGCGTAAGTAGCACGGTTAGTTTCCGTCGTTTCTCGCGTCATCTGTGCGGTGGCGAACGGATTACGTATAGTCTCGTTGTGTGTATCGCGGCTTATAATCGTTTGTGAGAGAGATTGAATTTCTTACGTAATGCGAGACAGTGCTCTCTCCACTTCGGGCATGCGCGCATCCATACGTGTATTAAGAGATTTATCGCGTAAACTTTGTCTTACTGCGCCTACCTCCTCCGTTGCGTAGGATATTGAACGCACCGTATATAAGTCATCGGTATACGCTGCGTTCACACTACCGTTAGGGCGGCCGGTTGCCAGAGACCATTCGTGTAGAGATTCCTCTTCGCGCCAGGTTAACCGGTCGGTCCGCGTATGTGGTTGGGTCGACGGTCCGGCATAACGCGAGGACTTCGTCTACCTGAGACTCGCGTTCCGTCGCGAGCGTCTCGTAATGAAGCGGCGGGCGTTCGGGCAGAATCGCGTTCGATGGGTCTAGCCCCTCACTGCGTAAACTATTCTCCAAGACTGCCAGCATATCGCTTTTTGTCGTGGGGCCGTTTAACTGCCTATAAGCGCATTCGCGCAATAATTCCCGACGGTTCATTTGAGAGAGAGTTTTACCGGTCATAGTGAATGTTCCTTACCGTATTTATCGAAAATAAACAAAAATAAATAAATTAAACGCACGCTCTTATTTGTTTTTGTTATTTAGAAATACGATATCGCCGATCGCGAGAATGCGCGCTGTGTGTTCGCCTATGAACGTCAACAATGTCGGCCGTTTGTATTATTATTATTATTATTATAGTTGTGATTGCAATAATATTGTGGTATTGCATTGATAGTGGTGTGCTATAGCACTATGATACTAAATAGTATATGGAAATGCAATTATTACGATAGCAGTCGTATAATGATTGTGGAGGTCGGAAATAATAAGACAAACGATTTTATGGGACCCGGTTATTGAATGTAACGATCGCTGTGATGTGATAACGTGTATGATCACCCTACCTGCCTAGCGGTTTTATCAAAACACTTAAATGATTGTGTTCGCGGCGTTGTGCGACTCAAGATCGTCAGTGCGCGTGTATGTATAAATACGAAATCGCCAGAAATCCACTTTTACCGTGTTTAAAAATACACCGAAGGTGGAAATCTACTACTCGCGAGGTAGATAATATTTATACGACCGGGTGGGAATTTCACTGCTGTCACCAGTGAAATAGAAGTTAAAAATATCCGTAGTACGGGAAGGTGAGGAAAATTTCGCTCTCTTTAAAAAAAAAAAAAATTCAAAATTTATGAAATTAATATAAAATGTCAACAGTATTTTCTTACCTTTTAAAAAATTAATCAGGTTTTGATCTTGAGCCGGGGAGCCAGTTGCTACGGGTGAAACTGAAATAAGATAGACGACACTAGGTTTTTAAGATAATAGTTGGCGTGAACCGTATATTTAGCACAAACAACCTAACAAATAAATTAAATAAATCAGTTTAAGAAAATAAGAGGTGACAACGTATCAAGTGATGGTAACTTTCCGTAAAACAGGTTGGTGTTCAGGAAGAAAAAATCAAACGGACGACGGATTGCTTTGGTGTCACGAAGATGACTGACTCGACGTATTATTGCGGCGGGGTATTCGACGCTAGGCATTTGTTGGACTTTACACCACGACGACAACGCGTGTGTGTAACGGTCCGGTTTACAGTGAAGCGGTGGCTGAGAAGGAGCTGACACGACCACGGGGTGTCAAACGTCTGACAACGCCACGGCCGTGTCATACTTTAAGAATATTAGAAATTAATGATTTTAATTGTTAATATGGAAAAAACTGGTTAAGCTACTTTATATTTGAATTAGGAATATTTTTTCGATTTTTAAGAGTAATAACTTAAACTAAATACGAATTGTATTTAAAAAATAAAAATGTAGGTCTAGTGAAGGTTGGCAAAATAAATCGTAGCCACAAAAAGAACCACATAGTAAAATAATAATAATATGAATATAAATTTCTTCTCATGAGGGGAAATTAAAATGATAGGATCCTTTATATTTATTGAAGTTATTGAATCTAAATGAAATAAATATCAAATGATTTGAAAATTTTATTCCAACTCAAAAAAAATGCAAAATATCAATTGCCACAGACAGATTTCAAACACGTACCCTAAGCTTGTTAAACACAACTGTTACCGATTTAGCAACTGTTCGTTGCTTTCGTGACTTGATAAAATTGGCTATTTAAGCTAACTCCAAATCAAAAAAGTAAATAAGTTTAATAAGTTTAATTTCTTATGTCTTATGAACTTTATTCTATGTCAATTAAATTATATAATATTCATGAAAGTCAGTCTATTCCCCTAATAAGATATTTTAAAATAAATTAAAATACAAAACCCAAAATTTAAATACAAAAATAGCATATTTTTGAATACGGTAGCCATTTACGTATAGAAGATAGGTCGTCGGGACAAATTTTTTTTTTTTAATTCTATAGTACATCAGCTTTAATTTTATATATGTTAATAGGACGCAGTATTTCCGTACATTTATTTACAATAAAGTACAACATTTTCATAAGTTCAGTTGAAAAGGTTAGTTTTTGTAAAAAAGTTGCTATTTTAAGTCCCCCCTGTGAGCAGAATAAGTGTAAGATATTCAAAAAAAATGATATCACATAAAAGGAAAATACCTAAGGTTTCAATATAAAAAAACATTATTTTGATTTGTTAATATTTCAAAAAGTTATAGCAGTTTTAAGTATAAAAAACATCCCGATAGAAGGTGATTTTTATCGCAAACATTATATTTTTTTTTAATTTCGACAGCGATTTGCACATAGAAGATAAGGTGTCGGGACAAATTTTTTTTTTTTATTTTATACTATATGACATAACCTTTTATTTTGTATATGTTTAAAGGATGCAGTAGTTCCGGAACATTTTCAAAAATTAAGTTGAAAAAGTTAGTTTTTGTAAAAAAGTTGCTATTTTAAATCCGCCCCAATAAGCAGGTTAAGTGTTAAATTAAAAAAAAATGATATCAAATAAAAGGAAAATATCTAAGGTTTTAGTATAAAAAAAAATTATGTTGATTTGTTTATTTTTCAAAAAGTAATGGTTTTACCATTACTTAATTAATATCTTCTCAGCTTCGCATCGAAGCTAAAAATGTAAAAAATAAAATTGAGAATTTTCACACAATAATAGCATTTGGTAGCCATTTTCACCGTGAAGACAAAATAAAGTCCGAAATTTTTTTTTTACATAATAAAATAGATTACATTAGCTTAATTTAATATATATAGAAAAGTGTCAGACTTTCCGGAACACTTTCAAAATTTAAGTTAAAAAAGTCGGATATTTATTTATTTATTTATTTATTCATTTGGTGTAAACGCCCAGGTGGGCTCAAGTACAGTGACAATAAAACATTGTTAAAATAAGATACAAGTATGATATAATTATTATTTTTCATAAAAAATTTGTATTGATCCATACATTTTTTAAAAAGTTATAGTATTTTTAAGTTAAAAATGAAAAATATAAAATCGAGAATTTTAACACAAAAATAGCATACGGTAGCCATTTTCATCGTGAAGACAAAATAAAGTCAGAAATTTTTTTTTTCCATAATAAAATGCATTACATCAAGCATCTATAAAAAAAAAATTGTATTGATATGTTCATTTTTAAAAATGTTATGGCAGTTTTTAGTAAAAAAATTTAAAAATTAGCGATTTTTAAATTTGTTTTTTTTTTTTTGAGATTTCCTTTATTTACGGGGAACGAGGAAAATTTTTCAATTTTAGAGGGTAATGTCTTCAACTAGATACGATTTGTGATCTTTTGACGTATCGTTGAATGAAATCGATTTGGTGAGAGCTGAAAAATAGTAGTAACAGACCCAAAAAAATATAAATAAATAAATAAAACACATATTATAGTAAAATTAATACCTTCTCAGCTTCTCGTCGAAGCTGGAATTCTTTATAAACCTACTTCACAAGGGCAAGTCGAACGGCAAAACTAAAGTCTCATTGATATGATTTCTCACTATATCTAAGATAATAACAAATGGGCAGACTATCTGCCCTACATAGTTTTTGCCTATTATACTTTAATACACGAGGTTACTAAGTATACTCCGCACTACTTAGTTCACGATTATCAACCTAAAAATATATATGACTTAGCTCTTACACCCCCAGATGATGCAAATATGTTATCCAAACTTGATAATTTAAACCATGTATGAAAAACTTTACCATTGACCTAATGAACGATGTAGGCCTTTATTTTGAAATTATAGAAAATATACTATTTTCAAAAGATTCGTACAACTTTTTTATCTATGTAAATATCTCCGGTTATGAAACAAAATATATCGAAATTCATCAAATCCGGCTTCAAACACTTAGATTATGTAATAATTCAAATAGAACTTCAATTACGTCAATCACGTGTCAAAATTATGATAACATTCTCAAATATAACTTACTCGAAATGGACAGGTACTATAACAATTTAATTCATCTAAAAAATAGGAAACAAAAGCTCGCACTTATTAATCTAATAAGCAAATTTAACCGTTTTCCATTTGGAAACCTTGACGAGGACGACTTCGAAGAGATAAAAACCAAAATTAATAATAATACAATGCGCGTAGCTGAATCCTTAAAACTACAAAAAAAAACAAGCTATCATTTTACAATCAGGTCTAAATTCCATTAGAAATATAACCGAAATTATGCAAAACAATACATTTGGATTAAAACACTCAATAGACTGTTACGTCGCTATTTAGGGGTTTAGCCTAAATGCCCGTCGAGAGTATTCTAAGGGACCAACGGGGGATAGCTGGCTAGGCTATATCTACCTTAGGTACTGAAGTTTCCTATTTAATTTATATTCCCTTAGAGGAACTACCAAGGGTCGCACTACAATATATATATATAAAACTTTAGGTTAACAACGATATAAATAAATATTTATTAA
>NW_026099576.1:1336623-1341244 GCF_025091365.1 Daktulosphaira vitifoliae | reverse complement strand
ATTATCTTTAGTTACACATTATTCTTGAATTTTTAACTATGTAATACTTTTTAAGTTCATCCCTTATGCCTTGGAGGGGGGTCAACTTTGTTTTTTTAAATGGTAACACATATTTTTAATTTAATAAAATGTTTGAGTTTTTAATTTAATAGTAAATGGCATTTGAATTTTTAATATAACTTTATTAGCTTATTAGATATAAACATTTAAAGTTTCAAAATTTTGAGTTAATATACATGTATAATACACATGGAATTGTAAATACAGGTAGCTAATTGGATTTTTATAACATCGATATTAGCAGGTACACAGCATTGTTATTATCAATTGTAGTAAGGCACATTGTTATGAGTTTATAAATACACTAACTGACAAAACAGAAAGTATATCTATTGATAATCATAATTGTTAATAAACAATCCGTGACTGAGACAGCAATGTCATAAAAAACCAATTAGCTACCTGTATTTACAATCCCATGTGTATTATACCTGTATATTAATTCAAAAATTTGAAACTTTAAATAATTATATCTCATAAACGAATAATAATGCCCTTCCAAGGCATAAGGGATGAACTTAAAAAGTATTACATAGTTAAAAATTCAAGAATAATGTGTAACTAAAGATAATAAAAAAACAAAAATGTTTAAATTATTATTATTCTGCAAGTAATTGAGTGGGTTATGATAAAAAAATCACTCTGTATAACACTTTAGTTTAACAACGATATAAATAAATATTTTTTAAGCAATTGAAATATTAATGGATAATACAACCTGCTGGACACCTAGAGATGTTATAATCCAACAGGAAGCTGACGGCGACACACACACACACTATAATATACGGGGTAGCGAAGTTAAGTTAATTATCAGGCAAAGTAGTGATCGCGAAGATGGTAAAATGTCAACTGTCGATAGAGATATCTTATTATGGCACATTGGCCGTGAATTGCAAAAAGTGTTTATGTGTGCAGTCCGCCCTCCTGTTAGTATTGTTGTATGTCACTGTGTTAATTACATATATATATATATATATATGTCTATTAAACGGTACAACGATGTTATGGGAGACAGAGATATGGGCACATGCAAATGTGATCGTATCAAGACGATATTATAGACACGCAACAAAACATATAATTTAGAATTTCAGATTTAGAGTTAGAACAATCGCTTAATGAACATTTTTCGATATTTAATTTAATAATCACTGAATTCAATCTTGAAACTAACGATCTTGTTTCGGTAATATCCGCAGCACGCCAAGGTCTTCTTCATCCAAATGTTCTAGACACTAGCAGTAGCGTGCCCGGGGGGAGGTTAGGGGTCATATCTCTCCCTATTGCGTTTTTATTTTAGCATCTAGTACCAAACAGCAATAATTGAATAAAGTTGTAATTATTACCATGTATATTTGTATAATGACATTACATCATATCATACAAAACACAAAATATTAATAAATATTTTAATGAGACTTGACCTCAAAAACCCCCTTATTAATCTTTTTCTAATTCTTTCACCACCATTAAATGTATTGAGTTGTTTTAATACCTATTAGTTATGATATCCCTCCCCATTTAAAATTCCTGGGCACGCCATTGGACACTAGTACCTTAATAAAAAATCTCGAAAAGATCAAAATTGAATTACCGTCCAATAGGCAATTACCAATTGAAACCAAATTGTTATAATTTAAAAAATAACAAAAATTAATAAAATAAAAATAGAAATAATTAAATGTAATGAGGACTTGGTTTTTTTTATAAGGTGAGAACCTGATGTTGTGTTCTATCGGGGTCGTATGGTTCGAGGGTTTAGAACGACAAAGACATGTAGATATAAAAATAATAAACGCAGTACCTCTGTTCGAGGTGTAATAAACTTTTATCTGGTTAGTTTCTAATGTCCTAACTAAGAGGCAACGAAACGGCGAAGCCAGTTCACGAATACCTCGGCAACGAGACAGCAGAGCCAGTCCACGAATACCAGAGCCTAACTTATATAGTAGAAATCACGGTAGGTTTTTTTAAAACTTCTTTAAGGCAACGAAACAGCAGAGCCAGTTCACGAATACCATATAACGTGTATAATATATTTTATGTATAATATATAATATATTATACATATAACATATGTATAATTTCTTTAACCAACCAGTCAAAATTGACACTTTAAGATATTAATTTAATAAATTATCTATTGCTTTGTCATCCTTTACTCAAACTTATTAACTCCAAATAATTGAGATAACGTAAAATTACCTATTTCTTTTATTCCTGCAAATTGCTGTAAAATGATTTGATAAATATCTCGATATGTTTAAAAGTATTTAATTCGCACTTCGTCAAAAGATAAATAATTAAAACAAGTTCTTTTCATATATAAATAAAACGCGACAACAACACAGGGCTGTGACTGATAATTGTTTCTTTTTGTTCTTATTTGAATTCGGAGAAAGCGAACTTTCTCTCTGTGGTCTAAAAGCATTTCAGTGCTTTTTATAGTAAAATGATAGTACCCCCAATCCAGGGATATTGTTGTCAGCGCTTTTAGTGATCTTTTTTAGTTTATTGTATTTAATTAAATAAAATGCAAAATAGTGTTCTAATAATAATACACAATACACCATATAATTAAGGTTCATAATAAACGTATCAGCAGAAATAAATCACTGCGCATAATACAACCATGCGCGTGGACTTAAAAAAGAAAAAAAAAAAAAGCTCGTAAAACGGTGAAAAATGAACGGATTGAATTGATTTTTTTATTATATCTCAGGAATGTCATTGGGCGGGTCTGATGAAAATTTCAATCCTTAAGTCGTAAAACGCTGGCGTCAGCGAGCGTTTTTCTCGAAAACGGTCGAAATTTTAAAACGCTCGCGGGCGAGCGGCAAAAATTTTCCGACCTTCGCCAATAATTTTCCCGGAGTCTGGTGACCGAGTACTTTCGTGGAAAAAAAAAATTTTGAAAATCCGAGCACGCTAAGTAATTTTCCCAGAAAAGCGTTTTTTTCCTTGTTCTATTATATAATAAGATATAATAGGACGCGTACATGTGTATTATTAGCAAACAGAAAAATCGTCATTTTCCGTTAAAATTTGATGAATTTCAAACGCTCGTAGCGGCCAAAGTTTTTGTCGGATCTGGGATTTTCCGATTTTTGGCGCTTCCTCGGCACGTACAGAACGCCGTGGTATGATTGCAAATCGTAAAAAAAATCGTTTTCATGTCGTAAAGTGTCGCAAGAATTTCGGGCGGCGCGCCCTGGCGTCTCGGGCGCATGAAAAAAAAAAAGCTCGTAAAACGGTGAAAAATGAACGGATTGAATTGATTTTTTTATTATATCTCAGGAATGTCATTGGGCGGGTCTGATGAAAATTTCAATCCTTAAGTCGTAAAACGCTGGCGTCAGCGAGCGTTTTTCTCGAAAACGGTCGAAATTTTAAAACGCTCGCGGGCGAGCGGCAAAAATTTTCCGACGTTCGCCAATAATTTTCCCGGAGTCTGGTGACCGAGTACTTCGTTGAAAAAAAAATTTTGAAAATCCGAGCACGCTATGTAATTTTCCCAGAAAAGCGATTTTTTCCTTGTTCTATTATATAATAAGATAAGACAATATAAAATTTTTGTTTACATTTTTTACATTTTTGTAAAAATGCATTATTTTTACATCTTATCGCATCGATAAGACTAATTCAAAACATCGTGAGAAAAAAATATGTAATATTGTTTGAAAAATCATCATCCTGTTCTCTCCATACGTAGTAATAGTCATTAAAAATAATAAGTTCAGACGTTTTTTGTTCTTCTAGAATTTTTGCTTTTGTAATTATAAGGTATTGCTCTTTGGTTCTGTACATGATAATTATAGAAGTGCTATTCAAATTGGAAATCTATGATTTTTCTTTATTTTTGGACTTCACAATTTAGTTGATGTAGTTGTATGTTTCTTTTGAAACCATAAATGTCAAAATCAAAAAAAAATTTTGCAAACATAAATATATTTCTTTTATTTGTTTTTCTTCGTAAGTACTGATATTATATGAGCACTTGATCCCTTAGTTTTTACTGATAATTTGAATTCCGAAGTCTTCATCTGGTGAAGCTGATTCATCATTGCCAAACTAATTATTCTAACCACCATTACTAGTATGAATTGCATTTTCTTAATTCGTATCGATCTTTTGTATTAGCTTCGATGCGAAGCGGAGAAGGTATTAATTTTACTATGATGTGTTTTTAGCTTCGATGCGAAGCGAAGAAGGTATTAATTTTACTATGATGTGTTTTTAGCTTCGATGCGAAGCTGAGAAGGTATTAATTTTACCATGATGTGTTTATTTTTTTTTTTTTTTGTGTCTGTCACTACTTTTTCTCAGCTCTCACTGGACCGATTTCTTTTAACAATACGTCAAAAGATCACAAATTGTATCTAGTTGAAGACATTACCCTTAAAAATTTAAAAATTTTCCCTCGTTCCCCGCAAATGGGGGAAATATCCAAAAAAATTACAAATTTAAAAATCGACAAATTTTGTCATTTTTTTCACTTTTTTTTCTTAAAACTTCCATAACTTTTTCAAAAATCAACAAATCAACATAATTTTTTTTT
>NW_026099576.1:1318026-1332950 GCF_025091365.1 Daktulosphaira vitifoliae | reverse complement strand
CGCAAATGGCTACCATATTGAAAAATATACTATTTTTGTATGATAATTATGGGTTTTGTATTTTATTTTAATAGAAGTTGATGTTGCTTTTGCAATTATCCATCAATTTTTTAAAATTAAACACTATCTACAGATTTGCATCGAAGCGTTTCTTATGATAGTGATTTTAATCACTGTCAGATTAAATCTATACTGAACCCAACTATGCAATGTCTCCACTATGCCGCGACCCCACTGTGCTACCGTTTTTGTATTTTTTTAATAATTTGAAATTGTTAAAACTTGCTTTACAATTGTTATGTTTTTAAAAAAAATTATTTTTTATATGAACCAATTATAAAATTACAATTACTAATTGTATAAATGATACACTGTTGTGAAATATAAAATTACATTTTAAGACATTCAATGTTTACATTTAGACATGTTGTAATTATTAAATATGGTAAATGAATCTTTCATTATCCCATTTAAATCATTATGAAAGTTTGCTTTCATATGATTTGTATATTTATGATCATTTATAAATTATGAATAATTTACTTATGAGCAGAGGTCGGAATAATATTCTTTTAAAATAGTCAAAATAAGATGCTAATATTCTCCTAAAAAATTGAAAATATTCTTCTAATATTCTTTAAAAATTTTCGTTAAATATTCAAAATATATGCATATACAAGATAATATTCTCCGAAATTGAAAATATTCTTTTATTACAAAAAAATCTTAACCTAACATTTAATCTGATATTTCAAAATTAATTAATGTGGTACAATTCTACCTATTAACTGAAATACTTTTTTCTTATATTCAAATAAACAATACATTACATTATATAATTTAACTTAAAAAAATCTGACTTAAAATGTTATCAGCTTGATAAAATTATAATAATGACATAATTTTAATTAAGAGAATTCTCCTCTTTGGAAACAATTAACAACTATGTTCATTTCCATATTTTCTGGTGTCATTTTTGTACGGCGATCTGACAAAATATTTTTGTACGTACTGAACGAACGTTCAACGTCTACTGAAGTCACAGGAGCATACTGAAAATCAGTAACCACAGTAGGTGGAAAATTACCTACAAGTTGTACATCATTATTTCCCTCCAAGACTTTTGATATGTTTTTTAAAATTGAGAGTCCCTGATTTTTTTGTTGAAGTTGATCCATTTTAATTTTAATTTTTTCTCCATTTTCTCCAGGTATTTGTTGAAGTTTAACAATTGTATTTTCAATGAGATTTATCGAATCAACAAGAGACACATTTGATTTTTCTAGATTTTTTATGCATGTTATAAGCATAAGAAAATGGGTCTTAATAAATATAAGGTCATTTTCTACAGATTTTAAGTCAAGAACTGTTTTACATTTAAGTATAGACTGACTAGGAGACTTCTGCTTTATCAATTCTTCTATAACTTTTTTTAAACTTTGGAAGTTATCACAATTAAATATAGCAGCTTCCAACCAAGTTCCCCATCTTGTCAAAACTGGTTCTAAGGGTAATGGAATGTCAGGTAATATTTCTTTATACACTTGAACATTATACGGAGCTTTTAAAAATACTTTTTTTATGTTGTTAATTAATTTATTAACGTCTGGATACATTTCTCTTACCTTCTCTGCGATCCTATTAAACATGTGAGCTACACATGTTACGTGGATTAAATTAGGGTAAAATATTTTTAATGACTGACCAGTTTTTACCATATATGGTGCAGCATCCGAGAGCATCAACAAAACTTTTTCATCATTTCCACCTGAGGGCCACAGTAATTTTAATCCATCATTCACAATTCGAGCCACTGTTGAATGGTTAGTTTTTTCCAAAACTTTACATGTCAAGAGAAAAGAACGAGTTGGGTGATTTGACTTTAATATTCCAACCAATAAATTGGCCACATAACGACCGTTTATATCTGTTGTCTCATCAACCGCGATCCAAATGTTATTTTTACCAATATCATTTTTTATTTTAGTTAAAGTTTTATCATAACAAAGGGAAAGATAATTTTTTCGTAATAAACTTTCATCAGGTATATGTTTGCCAGTATATTTTTCTAAAAAAGCTCGAAATTGTGGATTTTGTAGCTTATACCACGGTATATTAGCAGCAATTAAACTCAAACATAGGTCTTCATAGAATTCATTTACATTTTTTTTAGATGTAGATTCTGATAAAAACAATTGTTTTGGATTATTAGACTTACGCTTTAAAGCTTCTTGGTGTGATGATGTGTTCACATGTTGGATTATTTGAGACTTTTTAATGCATGGTATGTGTTTGTCACACAGTTGACAAAAAAGAGTCGTCCCATCAATTTTAAAGTTTACATTATCTTTATTTAGTGGTAGTATCCACTGAGCAATTAAATTTTTTAATTTGCTTGGTGGGGTTTTCGGCATTTTGGAAAATAAGTAATTAAAAACAAACAACTAAAAGAAATGAAACTACACTCGGTATGATAATACTACGTATACACGACGAGCGACAAAGAACGATAGACAGATTGAATGTCAACTAATTCAACCACACACTTACATAATTTATGTTGTACAATAATCTTTGTACCTACCTCTTCTAGGAACACGATAATAATGATTATCATTTATAATGATAAACGAATATTTAGAGTTATTTTTATAATGTTTTTCTAATTCATTTCTACTTTACATGACTTGTAAAGCATTTTAATCATAAGTCTACACATAGTTTTCTAAAAAATAACAGACTAAATTTATTTAGTATAATATTATGTATAATTTTGGTCAAAGCAACAAAAAAAATCCAAATTCCATAAAATTAATCGAAATATTCTCAAATATTCTTTTTTAAGCAAAATATTCTTTTAACTTAAAATATTCTCAAATATGCAAAAAAAACTTTTGCTATTGATATCTTTGTTTCCCGATTTGTAAAGATTTCAAACCCCCGCATCTACATACGCTCAAAAAAAATATGTTAAAGAATATAATTCCGACCTCTACTTATGAGTAATGTTGAAATTTACCAATAATTAGGCAAATCAGATAATTCTAAAAGTTTTAAAATTTCAAATACTGAAGTTACTTTTTCAGTTTTCCCGTCATTAAGCACATAATTATTGCAAAAAATCCACAATTGTTTTCACTATAAATATTTTCTCCCTTTTTAAAAGATTCAAAAATGTTTAAGTTAATATTATTATTCTGATTATAATTATTGACTTTGCTATTGACATTATCACTATTATGAATTTGATTATTAGTGTTGTTTGAATTTATTTCGTCGTAAAATTGTTTAATTGTATTTATGACTGAAATATGCTCTTTGGTTTTCCAATCATTAGTAATATATTCATTATCTTTATGACATATTAAAACATTAATACTAGTATTTAAAAAAGTTGAAAAGATCATTTGTTTAATTATGGTCCATAATTTATCTAGTTTTTTATCTAGATCCGATGCTATTCTAGGTATTGCAATGTGATTATCATGATGTTTTATCATTTGAATTTTTAAGTTGTTTAAAGCCTTTTCAATATTTACATATTCTGGCTTTTCGAAATAATAATTTTTTGTAATTAAAAAATAAATAATTCTACCATTAGTCCAGACTGGAATAGCATAACCTATCTTTGGTTTTAATTTATATAAAATTGGTGCCATATTACCATATTTTTTACATATGTCCAAGGCTATGTCTTTACTCATTTTAAGATCAACTGAAATACAATGTGTTATTGAATAATAATCATACACTGTAAACAGATCCATTACTTTTTCAGTAAAATTAGAATTTAATTGATTAAGATTTAAATTATTATCCAAATATATGGGTAATTGAATTTGCTCATTCAAACACATTGTTTGTTTATCAAAATCTATGACACAGTTGTTTTTGTCTAAAAAATCATTACCAAGAATAATCATGCAAGATAAATTTTTTACTAGAATACTTTAATGATAAAATCTATTGATTCAATATTTAAGATAATATTTGTTGTGCCTAAAATATTTAATGGTCTATTGTCAGGACCACATATATTTGAGAAATATTGTGATTTGATCTGATTATTTGGGATCAAAGTATGTGTTATGCAACATATATTTGATCCTGTGTCAATGGTGATAGGCATTTTAATATTATTAAATAAAGCATAAGATTCTAAGTTGGTTTGACATTTTTTTATTCCAAATATTTTGATTGTAGTATATCTCCTCTATATTTATCCATTTGGTAGTATAAATTACAAAAATCATTTCTCTCTAGGTGTAGGGTGTAATTGTCCCATTACTTGATAAATGTACACATGATCTTCATTTAGTTTTAATGTAGAATTTTCGAACTTATTATATTATAACTGAAAATTTAATTTGTAAAGCTTTTAAAAATAAATATTATGTTAAAAATTTTGTGACTTCTACTAAACTTGTAATGTACTCAGATTAATATGATGGTCAAAATCGCAATATAAAAATGGCAACTTTATGTAATTACATTGTTGCTAGTACATCATTTACCTGAAAGGAAATTGACCACAAGTTCTTACTTAGTGGTCATTCATATTTGCCTTACGATCAAGATTTCGGATTAATTGAAAAAGAAAAAAAAATCCACCTTGATGTACACTTACCTAATGACTGGATAAAAGTTATACTATCTGCAGGAAAAAGACCATTTTAAGTCGTCAACATGACTTCAAATGATTTATGCTAACAAAGTCATTAGAGAAGCACATAACCAATAGAAAAACTGATCTAAATAAGGAGAAAGTTCAATGGTTAAAAATTCAATGGCTAAATTACAGAAAAGTACAGCCATTTAACTTTAATTACAAGTACACTAACAATATCACTCTGTATATACTCTCTCAAAATGATACTTATTCAACAAAATGGAATAAGGATACATTATTAAATTATATTTATAATAAAAAAAAACGGTAGCACAGTGGGGTCGAGGCACAGTATAGACGTGGCATAGATGAGATAAGTATAGATGATATCTGACAGTGATTAAAATCACTATCATAAGAAACGCTTCGATGCAAATCTGTAGATAGTGTTTCCTTTAGAGAAATTGGTGAAATATTTTAAAAGCAACATGAACTCTTATTTCTTTAATTATATCCTGATTAGTAGTTCTTTGATTTTAAAATATAATATATGAATAAATACTAATTATAGTTTTTAAATTTAGTATGAAATTGTGAGGCCAGCTATGATGTATGGTTCATAGTGTTGGGCGGTTGATAAGAAAGTAGAGCAGAGAATAAGTGTAGCAGAGATGAGAATGCTTAGTTGGATGAGTGGAGTGACTAGAGAAGATAGGATAAGGAACGAGCATATAAGAGGAAGTATAGGTGTTGCGTCAATCGTGGATAAGATGACAGAAAATAGACTTAGATTGTTTAGTCATGGTATGAGGAAAGAAGAATCGAAAGCTGTAAGAACAGTTATAGAAATGAATGTTGAAGGAAGAAGAGATAGAGGAAGACCAAAAAAGAGATGGAGGGATGCTATTGAATGCGATTTGAGGACAGCTGATGTGAGCGTAGAAGATGTGGGAGATCGTGTCAAGTGGAAGCTTAGGATAAGGGTGGCCGACCCCAAGTAGTTGGGATTAAGGCAAAGAAAAAGAAAAATATTACCAGATATTCCGGTGGCAATTGACATAATATGATTGTTATTTCGGAATGTACAATTTAGCGTTTAGTTGGGTTTAAATAATATAGCGTCAAATCAATTACCTACTCTATCGGTTGTATCTCAATATACACTACACTTTAATGATACAATAAATAAATAAACTCACACATACACACATATGCATTTATAACATTGTGTCTAATGTAAGTATAACATGATAAAAAGTAACCGTAAAATGAAAAAAATGGAATATAAATTTTATTACTCATATTAAATGTAATGTAACTCGAAAAATATTTGTTTAAATGAAAAAATATAAGATTATATTTTTATTTATAATTGTCTTTTAAACAACTTTTGTGCGAAACTTTTTTTTGTAAGTTAAATATTTTTTTTTGAGAAAATTAAGAAAGCTCATATTTTTGAACTTTTGCGAGGATTTAAAAAAAAAGCTCAATTCCAATCTTGAGGACTATTAGTATGTCATTATACATATTTTAATTCAACTTTTAAAAAAACAAAATTTTTTCCGCAATTTTTCCTTTGTTGACAGGCCTAGATGTCAATTTTAAACTTGTAATTGAGCTAAAAGTTATGGTAATATATTCAATTTATTTTACTATAAACTTTCATAAATCTTTATCAAAAATTTTTCATCAACTTTAAAGAACCAAAAAAATAGGTTAAAATTGAAAATTTGGACTGATTATTTTTAACATATTAAAAATCAAATCAGTAATAATTTGAAAACAAATTTTTTTTTCTTTTAATTATTATTTTATATATATAATTAGTAATAATATAAAAAATTAGAAGTGATAGAAATAGTCTACTTGCAGATTTGAAAACAACGCGAAAATTTGATTTAGAAAAGTATATTTTTGCTTCTGATGAAAGTTCCTTGTAGTCCAGTGCATTTTTTTATAGTAACAAACAGTTTTTATTGAAAATTATTGTATCAAGCCCTTTAAATTTTTATACACGTAAAAGTAAAGCAAAATATAACTTCTTTATTATTTTTATAATTTCTCCGTTTAAATTACAATATTAAATATCAATTTCATACTAAATTTAATAATTATAATTAGTATATATTCATATATTATATTTTAAAATCAAAGAACTACTAATCATGATATAATTAAAGAAATAAGAGTTGATGTTGCTTTTGGAATAATCCACCAATTGCCTAATTAAAACAAAAAAAAAAAAAGTTTGTTGGGAATTTTTTCTGCTATTCTGCAAAATTACTCCTTCGTTGACTAGAATGAATCATTAAATAGAAAATTTTATGAGAATTAAAACAATGTTATTTTTAAGATTAATATGCAGTCAGAAAGTTTTATAATTATTATTTATTGTAAATTTATCAGAAAAACTCATTATTTTTTGCATTTTTATCGTAATAGAACACTTAAATAGAAATCATAGTAATCATTTCTAAGTAATTTTTGATATTTAAAAAGATTCTACTATTGAAATATCCAGAACTGAATTAATTTTAATGATTTACTTTAACTAAAAAAAAAAAAGTTAATATTTTGAATCCCTCTTGTGGGCAGGTAAAGGGTTAGATTTATAAAAAAAACCAAATGATAGATAAAGACATGCATCTAAATAAAAAAAAATATACTGATTTGGTCATTTTTGATAAAGTTATAACAATTAACAAAGTTATAAGTTTTATACACTGGACTACAAGGAACTTCCATCAGAAACAAAAATATACTATTCTAAATCAACTTTTCGCGATGTTTTAAAATGTGCAATTAGACTTTTTCTATAACTTCTAAGTTTTAATATTATTAAAAAATAGTTTTTACATATAAAAAAAAATAATTAAGAACAAAAAAAATTGTTTTAAATTAATACTGATTTGATATAATATTTAATATTAATTTGATTATTAATAAGTTAAAAATAAGGAAAATGACATATTTAACCTATTTTGTTAATCGTTTAAAGTTGATTGTTGTAAATGTTTATAATAAAAAAAAAAAATTTATTTTACCATAACTTTTAGCTCAATTGGTAAGTTTGACATTGACATAATTAAATAGAAAATTTTATGACAATTAAAAAAATTGTATCGTTAAGATCAATATGCAGTCAGAAAGTTTTATAATTACTATTTATTGTAAATTTATCAGAAAAGCTCAATATTTTTTTGCATTTTTATGGTAATAGATAACTTAAATAGAAGTAATAGTAATAATTTCCTAGGAACTTTTGTTGTTTGTTGAAAAGATTCTATAATTGAAATATTGAGAACTTAATTAATTTTAATGATTTACTTTAACTAAATGTACCAATCAAAACAAAGTTGTTAAAAAGATTTACTCAATTGAGTGTATTATAAAATTTGATTATATTTGTAAAAATCAATTGTTAATTCAGGAGAAAAAACAATCATTTTTTTTAGAAATGATTTATATAGCAACATGTTACAAAAAAAAATTGTAATATTATAGTCTAGTAGTAGCACACACAAATAGAGTAAAAAAATTATTAAATTACAAAGTAAAATGATTTAATTTTGTAGTTGAAACCTATCATATCAAACTTCATTCGTTAATAAATATTTTGAAAACATTAGAAATTAATGATTTTAATTGTCTTTATGGAGACGATGTAATAACTAACTGTTTAATTGATAAATTAGAATTTTTTTTTCAATTTTTGAGAGTAATATCTTCAACTAGATACGAATTGTAGTAATTTGACGTATTGTTGAAAAAAGTAGGTCAAGTTAGAGCAGAGAAAATAAATGATAGTCACAAAAAAATATCTTCTCGGCTTTGCATCGAAGCGAAAACTTAAAATATAGTAAAATAATTTTAATACGAATAAGAAATTTCTTCTTGCAAGGGGCGACTAAAGTGATGGGATCCTTGATCTTTATTGAAGTTATTGAATCTAAATGTGATAAAAATCAAACGAGTTAAAATTTATACTAACTTAAAAAGAATTAAGAAAAAATGCAAAAAATTCATTGCCATATGCGGGTTGGAACCTCGTACCCCAAGCGTGTAAAACATAAATTTTACCAACTCGGCAACCGTACGTTGCTTCCGGCGGTTGAAAAATTGGCTATTTAAGCTAGTTCAAATTTCAAAGTTATTTTTCTCGACTTAAAAGAAACAAACATATTTAAATAAGTTTAACTATCTATACTATATCAATTTTAATTTATATAATATTTATGAAAATCTGTACTCCCCTTGTCAGGTATTTTAAAATAAAATAAAATACAAAACCCAGAATTTTAACACAAAAATAGCATATTTTTGCATACGGTAGTCATTTTTACCATGAAGACAAATCCAGAGGTCAAATTTTTTTTTTTCACATTAAAGTATATTACATAAGCTTTAATTTAAGATATATTTAAAAGTGTCAGTATTTCCGGAATACTTTCAAAAATTAAATTGAAAATATCGTAGTAACAATACGCATGTTTAAAGTTTTGACCCCCCTTGTTAAAGGGGTATGATCCGATTTACAAAAAAAGCGTGCCAGATGAAAGGGGTATATCAATATTTATTATAAAAAAATAATAATATAGATCCATACATTTTTCCAAAAGTTATATAAAATATAAATTAAATAATATAACATATAAAATCGAGATTTTTTTCACGGAAATCGTACGTTTTTCTTTAACTTTGATGTCCGTTTTCACCACGAAGACAAGTCCAGAGGTCAAATTTTTTTTTTTCAAATTAAAGTATATTACATAAGCTTTAATTTAAGATATATATAAAAGTGTCAGTCTTTCCGGAACATTTTCAAAAGTTAAGTTGAAAAAGTTCTACTTTCTATACGCATTTTAAAAGGTTTGCACCCCCCCTGTATAAAGGGAAATGGTCCGATTTTAAAAAAAAGTATGTCGAATGAAAGAAGTATATATAAAGTATTTATCATTAAAGAATAAAGTTGATTCATGCATTTTTTAAAAAGTTATAGCAACATAATGTTAAAAAATGTAAAATATAATATCAAGAATTTTTTCACAAAAATAGCATATTTTTGCATACGGTAGTCATTTTCACCATGAAGACAAGTCCAGAGGTCAAATTTTTTTTTTTCAAATTAAAGTATATTACATTAGCTTTAATTTAAGGTATATATAAAATTGTCAGTCTTTCCGGAACATTTTCAAAAGTTAAGTTGAAAAAGTTAATTTTTTGTAAAAAAGTTACCATTTTGAAACCCCATCCTTTGGGCTGTTAAAGGGTCAAATGTTCACAAAAATATATAAAATGATAGGTAATTATCTAAGGTATCTATAAAAAAAAAAATTATATTGATTCGGTCATTTTTAAAAAAGTTATGGCAATTTTAAGTAAAAAAAATTGAAAAAATATCGAAAATTAGCGATTTTTAAATTTGTAATTTTTTGGGGGATTTCCCCCGTTTACGGGGAACGAGGGAATTTTTTTCAATTTTTGAGGGTAATGTCTTCGACTAGATACGATTTGTGATCTTTTGACATATTGTTCATCAAAATCGGTCCAGCGAGAGCTGAGATTGAGCGTTCACAGACACAAAAAAAAAATAAAAAAAATTAAAAAAAAAAAAAACATCATAGTAAAATTAATACCTTCTCAGCTTCGCATCGAAGCTAAAACCCAGCACAGTGGGGTCGCGGCATAGTGGGGTCGTTGTAAAGTTGGGTCCAGTATAGATTTAATCTGACAGTGATTAAAATCTCTATAAAAAAAAACGCTTCGATGCAAATCTTTAGACAGTGTCTAATTTTAAAAAATTGATGGATAATTAGAAAAGCAACATCAACTTCTATTTCCTTAATTATACCCAGATTAGTAATTCTTTTAATTATATATAACATAATATTTAAAATGAATTGTTTTCAAATTATTATTGATTTTGATTTTTAATATGTTAAAAGTAATCATTTTGAATCTTCTTTTTATTGTCCTTTAAAGTGAAAGTTTTAATAAAAAAAAAAATTAATTTATTACATTAACATTTAGCACAACTTGCAAGTTTGAAATTGACATTATTAAATAGAAAAAAAAGAAATTGTTAAGATTAATATGCAATCGGGGAATTTTATAAATACTATTTACAGTACATTTATCAGAAACGAAATTTTTTTACATTTTTATTGTAATAGATCATTTAAATAAACTCTTAGTTAGCTATTTAAATAAACATTTAAATAGCTAACTAAATCAAAAAAGTAAAAAATNAATAAACTCTTAGTTAGCTATTTAAATAAACATTTAAATAGCTAACTAAATCAAAAAAGTAAAAAATTTTAATAAGTTTAATAAGTTTAATTTCTTATGTCTTATGAACTTTATTCTATGTCAATTAAATTATATAATATTCATGAAAGTCAGTCTATTCCCCTAATAAGATATTTTAAAATAAATTAAAATAGAAAACTCAAATTTTAAATACAAAAATAGCAAATTTTTGAATACGATAGCTATTTGCGCATAGAAGATAGGTCGTCGAGACAATTTTTTTTTTTTTAATTTTATAGTACATCACATAATCTTTAATTTGATATATGTTTAAAGGACGCAGTATTTCCGGAACATTTTCAAAAATTAAGTTGAAAAAGTTAGTTTTTGTAAAAAAGTTGCTATTTTAAATCCCCCCCAATGAGCAGGTTAAGTGTTAAATTTTCAAAAAAATGATATCAAATAAAAGGAAAATATCTAAGGTTTTAGTATAAAAAAAATTTATGTTGATTTGTTTATTTTTGAAAAAGTTATGGAAGTTTTAAGAAAAAAAAGACAAAATTTACCGATTTTTAAATTTGTAATTTTTTTGGATATTTCCCCCATTTGCGGTGAACCAGGGAAAAATTTTAAATTTTTAAGGGTAATGTCTTCAACTAGATACGATTTTTTATCTTTTGACGTATTTTTGAAAGAAATCGGTCCTATGAGAGCTGAGAAAAAGTAGTGACAAACACACAAAAAAAAAAATAAACACATTATGGTAAAATTAATACCTTCTCAGCTTCGCATCGAAGCTAAAAACTGAGTGTATAGAATTGTTTACATATAAGAGCCAATCATTCATTCAATATTATTCAACCTCGAGATCAATCTACTATTTTGTCATAAATGTTTGTGTTTATTTTATTTTATTTATTTGACCAATACCCTTATATGATCCGCCATTGTTTACTTGCCTTTCTAAATTCCTTTTTATTTATATCATTAGACCCTTTACACCTATACATATTTTGCCATCATATTTAATTTTATATTATTATATTATACTCTACTTTACATTATTTTATTATCTTTGAACTCTTTTTTTATGGTTTATTACATGATGCTTATTTAATTCAGCATGTTTTATAATGAGGATATGCGGGTGTAAAATCTTTGAGCGTTTTTCTACAACAATACCTTTTGAAATAATATTTATTATTCAAAAATACTTTGTTATATTCATATATATTCCGTCACTGTTTGTTCTATTCCTATTTATGATATATTTTAGCTTTGATGCGAAGCTGAGAATGTATTAGTTTTACTATAATGTGTTTTTTTTGTCTGTTACCACTTTTTCTCAGCTCTCACAGAACCGATTTCTTTCAACGATACATTAAAAGATTACAAATCGTATCTAGTCTAAAACTTAACTTTTGAAATTGTTTCGGAAAGTCTGACACATTTATATATATCATAAATTAAAGCTAATGTAATGTATTTTATTATGGAAAAAATAGAATTTCTGACTTTATTTTGTCTTCACGGTGAAAATGGCTACCAAATGCTAATTTTGTGTGAAAATATTTTACATTTTTCACTTTAAAATGTTATAACTTTTTGAAAAATGTATGGATCAATACAATTTTTTTATGAGAAATAATATTTATATTCCTTTTTCATTCAACATACTTTATCTTAATCAGGATATAAATAAGAAAATAGCAGATCATGTAGCTTTTGGAATTATCCATCAATTTTTTAAAATTAGACACTATCTAAAGATTTGCATCGAAGCGTTTTTTTTTTATAGTGATTTTAATCACTGTCAGATATCATTATACTTGATCCAACTATGCCACGTCACCACTGTGCTAGGTTTTTAAATTTATTTAATACAAATTTAAATAGAGCTAAATACTTTATTAATTTTTTTAATTTATCATTAAGTCATTTTAATTCAATCATTTTCATCATCATTATTTATCATATTTATTTATGTTAAAAACAATTTCACTTAATTTCTATTTGTATACTTCTGCATCATCTAATGTTTGAGGTAAATTACAATTTTTTGTCTCTGGTAAAATTAAAGTTATAAATACACCAAAAATTTGTAAAACTCCTAATACTGTAAGTGTTAACTGTGATCCTAATCCCTAAATAAAAAATAATAATTCTAAAATATCAAAATTATATAACATGTATTAATTACAATAACATTTCTTACAATATAATTAATTAGTGGTATAACAACTGGTCCAATCATACCAGCAACAGAGCTAACACTTATACCTAGTCCTCGAACTACAGTTGGATATAATTCTGGTGCAAACAGTGATAGAACAACATAAGATGTTGATATACCCATTTTTGCAGTACAAAACATTAGTAATACCCACATGTCATCTAGTAAAATATAATATATATATTATATATATTAAATTTATTAGATAAAAATGTAAATTACAATAAATGTACAAAATTGAATTTTTTATGTCTTGTCTTGGATATAGTTAAAAATGGAATAGTATACATAATAATGTACTAATACAGATGCAAATTTTAATAATAACAGTAATAAGAGATAATTTAATCAATATTAGAAATCTGTTAAGATACAATGTCAGTAAAAAGAAGAAAATTATTTTTTTCACATAAATTATTGAATTTAAATATTCCTGATTTGTAATTAGAACTTTTGAATACTGATTACATCGAAGTTTAATTTAACAACTGAGAGATCTTTAAAACTTTTTTATGATAATAAAATAAATAACTTCACTTAATATTCAATTGATTTCTATTATATTGTATGTAATAATAATAATGATATTAATTTCATAACGTAATAAACTGGGGGCAGAATTAAGGAGGAGCTAGGGAGCGAGAACCTCAATGTTCATTTCAAATTTTACAATCAACCTACATTTATTGATCTAAATTTTAAGTTACTTGGGAGAACGATTTTTTCAAAATATTTCACTGCATTTGAGTCATACGAACATTTTTTTAATTGATTGTTAAAATAAATTATTCATGGATAATGTTTGAAATCAAAATAATTTTTTTCTGGTTCACTTTTAGTTTATAGCTTTGTTTCTGTTCGATTTAGAAATGATTCGAATCACATTTCACGAGGTAGCGTATCATATGTTCAATTGTCGTGCGTTCGAATAAAACGTGTAATAAATGACATTTATTCAAAAAAATTGTGTTCGAATAATTATAAATAATCTATAACATAAAAACAATTTTAACAATAAAATGTTTGTAATAAAATAATTATGTCAAATATAATCTAATAATTATAAATATATTAATTAAAACATAATTGTTTAAAATTTTAAATTATTCGCGAAACCTCTTAAATATTCTAAATATAAAAATTTAGTTTATTTTTTATTTGTGAAACCATATCTTTTATACGCATTTCAAATTGCTGCTTTAAAAATTTAAATATTTTAGTTTCTCATCCTTGAAAAAATGTTTCAATAGTCTTTTTCAGTTTTGTTCTGTATGATTTAACATATGAAATTTTGATAATAATTTTAAAAAACCCAGCACAGTGAGGTCGCTGCATAGAGGGGTTCAGTATAGATTTAATCTGACAGTGATTAAAATCGCTATCATAAGAAACGCTTCGACGCAAATCTGTAGATAGTGTTTAATTCTAAAAAATTGATGGATAATTATAAAAGCAAAATCGACTTCTATTTCCTTAATTATACAAAGATTAGTAATTCTTTTAATTATACAGGGTGATTTTTTTATCATAACCCACTCAATTACTTGCAGAATAATAATAATTTAAACATTTTTTTTTTCATTATCTTTAGTTACACATTATTCTTGAATTTTAAAATATGTAATACTTTTTAAGTTCATCCCTTATGCCTTGGAGGGGGGTCAACTTTGTTTTTTTAAATGGTAACACATATTTTTAATTTAATAAAATGTTTGAGTTTTTAATTTAATAGTAAATGGCATTTGAATTTTTAATATAACTTTATTAGCTTATTAGATATAAACATTTAAAGTTTCAAAATTTTGAGTTAATATACATGTATAATACACATGG
>NW_026099576.1:1228276-1317655 GCF_025091365.1 Daktulosphaira vitifoliae | reverse complement strand
ATCTTATTATATAATAGAACAAGGAAAAAAACGCTTTTCTGGGAAAATTACTTAGCGTGCTCGGATTTTCAACATTTTTTTTTTCGACGAAAATACTCGGTCACCAGACTCCGGGCAAATTATTGGCGAAGGTCGGAAAATTTTTGCCGCTCGCCCGCGAGCGTTTTAAAATTTCGACCGTTTTCGAGAAAAACGCTCGCTGACGCCAGCGTTTTACGACTTGAGGTTTGAAATTTTCATCAGACCCGCCCAATGACATTCCTGAGATATGATAAAAAAATCAATTCAATCCGTTCATTTTTCACCGTTTTACGAGCTTTTTTTTTTTTTCTTTTTTAAGTCCACGCGCATGGTTGTATTATGCGCAGTGATTTATTTCTGCTGATACGTTTATTATGAACCTTAATTATATGGTGTATTATGTATTATTATTAGAACACTATTTTGCATTTGCCCTATTTTAATCAAGGAATGTTATATGTTATATATAAATTTCAAGACGTTATAATTATTTAAGTTTGTACATTCATTATAAGAACAGTACTAAGTACAGAGTTAATAATTTTCTTTTTTCTCATGTATGATGTATGAGACTATGTGTTTATCTTTTGAATAGGGATTCATCTATGATAACTATGATGTTCATCGTTTAATCGCAGTTACCAATATATTTATCAAAATTAAATTTTTATTTTTATTATTAATTTTAATTTAAATTTACAATGTGCTACTTATAATAACCTGCTAAATTTTTTTTTAATTATTCTATAATATAAACACAATTATTATAATTAGATTATCAATAATTTTTGTGTATAAGGCGCGTAAGGCTCGAAGGGCCCCGGGTCTGGGGCGGAGCCTCAGCTAGGCGGAGCCTAGTATTATATAATTTTTAAAATTAATTGTTTTCAAATTATTATTGATTTTGATTTTTGATATGTTAAAAATAATAATTTTGAACCTACTTTTCTTAATCCTTTAAAGTGAAAGTTTTAATTAAAAAAAATTAATTTACTGCCATAACTTTTAGCTCAACTTGCAAGTTTGGAATTGACATTATTAAATAGAAAAAAATGAAATTGTTAAGATTAATATGCAATCAGGGAATTTCATAATTACTATTTATAGTACATTTATCAGAAAAGTTTGATTTTTTTACATTTTTATCGTAATACATCATTTAAATAAAAATCATAGTAATCATTTCTAATTAACTTTTGGTGTTTAAAAAGATTCTACAATTAAAATATTCAGAATTTAATTAATTTTAATGATTAAATATCTAAAAAAACCAATAAATAAAAAGTTGTTAAAAAGATTTACTCAATTGAGCGTATTATAAAATTTGATTATAATTGTAAAAATCCATCGTTAAATTCAGGTGAAACTAAAAATCATTTTTTTTTTAAATTTATGATTTATATAGCAACATGTTACAAAAAAAATTGGAAAATTATAGACTAGTAGTAGCACACACAAATAGAGTTAAAAAATTAATAAATTACAAAGTAAAGTTATTTACTCTTGTAGTTAAATACTTTTATCATATCATATCTAATTCGACAATAAATACTTTAAGAATATTAGAAATTAATGATTTTAATTGTTTGTATGGAAAAAGTTGGTTAAGCTACTTTTTATTTGAATAAGGATTATTTTTTCGATTTTTAAGAGTAATAACTTAAACTAAATACGAATTGTAATCATTTGATGTATCGTTGAAAAAAGTAGGTCTAGGGAGGGTTGGCAAAATAAATCGTAGCCACAAAAAGAACCACATAGTAAAATAATATTAACATGAATATAAATTTCTTCTCACGAGGGAAGACTATAGTGATAGGGTCCTTTATATTTATTGAAGTTATTGAATCTAAATGAAATAAATATCAAATGAATTGAACATTTTATTCTAACTTAAAAAAAATGCAAAACATTAATTGCCACAAGTATATTCGAACCTCGTACCCTATGCGTGGAAGACATAAGTGTACCGATTTGGCAACTGTTCATTGTTTTCGTCAAATGATAAAATTGGCTATTTAAGCTAACTCAAATTTAAAAATTACTTTTTCTACTTTAAAATAGTAAAAAAATTTTGATGATTTTAATTTCTTATGTCTTATGAATTTTATTCTATGTCAATTAAATTATATAATATTCATGAAAGTCAGTGTATTGACCTTATAAGACATTTTAAAATAAAATAAAATACAAAACCCAGGATTTTAACACAAAAATAGCATATTTTTGAATACGGTAGCCATTTGCGCTTAGAAGATAGGTTGTCGGGATAAATTTTTTTTTTTAATTTTATAGTACATGACATAAGCTTTAATTTTATATATGTTAATAGGACACAGAATTTCCGGAACATTTTCAAAAATTAAGTTGAAATAGTTAGTTTTTGTAAAAAAGTTACTACTTTAAATCTCCCCCTATGAGCAGGTTAAGTGTTAAATATTTATAAAAATGCTATCAAATGAAAGGAAAATATCTAAGGTTTTAGTATAAAAAGAAATTATGTTGATTTGTTTATTTTTGAAAAAGTTATAGAAGTATTAAGAAAAAAAAATGAAAAAAATCACAAAATTCACAGATTTTAAAAATTGTAATTTTTTTTAACATTTCCCCTATTTGCGGGGAACGAGGGAAAAATTTTCAATTTTTAAGGGTAATGTATTCAACTAGATACGATTTGTGATCTTTTGACGTATTGTTGAAAGAAATCGGTCCAATGAGAGCTGAGAAAAAGTGGCAACAGACATAAAAAAAAAAAACACATCATGGTAAAATTAATACCTTCTCAGCTTCGCATCGAAGCTAATACACGGTTGTTTTGTTATTAATCTAAAATTATAAAATACAATATTAATAATGCACAAAATATACTTAAAATAACCAACCTATTTCATAGGTTATACTAAAATTCTATTGTTTTAGTTGTTCGTGGTAAATGATTTTTGACGCAAACTGCTACTGGCCATAATTTAAGAAGAAACTTTGGAAGCAGTTTTGCAGAGTACGTCCATTAAGTCACATGCTAGGTTTATATTTATATTTTTATCATTAGTGCTTTCACAATATTTCTGTAAATTTTGATCTTTCTTGTTTCAAAAAACGAGAATAGCAATTTCACTTTTTCCATACAAATAATATTTTAAATAAAAATCAGTAATTAAATTATTATATTACATACTTTTGATTGACACGGTTCATGTGTCTTCATGTTACACGTTATCCCTTATCATTTATCTTCTTATAGAAGATAACTTTAAGACACAACGGGTTGCTATTATAATCTTAGAAGGAATAATCGATGGAAAAAATCATAGAGGAAAACCAAGGTTGCAATACATAAGTCAGATAATAGAAGATCACGGATGTAATTCATATGAAGAGTTCAAAACATAAAACAAAAAAAATTATAACTCAATAGGCCTGCAAATAATAAAAACAAGGTTTTTTTTACTGTCCCTGACTTACCTATCTAAATTGAATTACGTTAATTAAAATTGATACTAATTAGAGAAAACGGCTGTTTACTTATTAAGAATTTAGGAATATGTATATATAATAGATAAGGATTATATAACTAGATACCAATAACATCTAAGGGTGTAATTAAAGGGAGGCAAGAAGATGGCTTGTCTCTCTTAAGTTACCACAATTGGCCAACAAGATATATATTTAAAATATTAAAAAAATTATATTGATAATATATTCAACAAATATTTCGAGTTAAATATTCTATATTTATTCTCATTAATATATTTTCATAATATTTATAAGCAAATATTTAAAAAGATATTTTTTAAACACATTGTAGAAATATTTTTAGTATAATATTCAGTATCTATTCTCTTTAGTATATTCACAAAATATACATAAACAAATATTTAAAAAATTTTTTTGTGAGCATATTATGGAAATATTTCAATAGAATATATTAGCTTCGATGCGAAGCTGATAAGGTATTAATTTTACTATGATGTGTTTTTTTTTGTGTCTGTATACGCTCAATTTCAGCTCTCGCTGAACCGATTTTGATGAAAAATATGTCAAAAGATCACAAATCGTATCTAGTCGACAACATTACCCTCAAAATTAAAAAAAATCCCTCTTTCCCCGTAAACGGAGGAAATCCTTCAAAAAATTACAAATTTAAAAATCGCTAATTTTCGATATTTTTTCAATTTTTTTTACTTAAAATTGCCATAACTTTTTTAAAAATGACCGAATCAATATAATTTTTTTTTTTATAGATACCTTAGATAATTACCTATCATTTTATATATTTTTGTGAACATTTGACCCTTTAACAGCCCACAGGAAGGGCTTCCAAATGGTAACTTTTTTACAAAAAATTAACTTTTTCAACTTAACTTTTGAAAATGTTCTGGAAAGACTGACACTTTAATATATATATTAAATTAAAGCTTATATAATATACTTAAATTTGAAAAAAAAAATTTGACCTCTGGACTTGTCTTTGTGGTGAAAATGGACATCAAAGTTATAGTAAAACGTACGATTTCCATGAAAAAAATTCTCGATTTTATATGTTATATTATTTAATTTATATTTTATATAACTTTTGGAAAAATGTATGGATCTATATTATTATTTTTTTATAATAAATATTTATATACCCCTTTCATCTGGCACGCTTTTTTTGTAAATCGGATCATACCCCTTTTACAAGGGGGGTCAAAACTTTAAACATGCGTATTGTTACTAAGATATTTTCAATTTAATTTTTGAAAGTCTTCCGGAAATACTGACATTTTTATATATATCTTAAATTAAAGCTTATGCAATATACCTTAATTTGAAAAAAAAAATTTGACCTCTGGATTTGTCTTCATGGTAAAAATGACTACCGTATTCAAAAATATGTTATTTTTGTGTTAAAATTCTGGGTTTTGTATTTTATATTATTTTAAAATATCTGACAAGGAGAGTACAGATTTTCATAAATATATTATATAAATAAAATATTAATATAGCATAGAAATTTAAACTTATTTAATTTTGTTTGCTTCTTTTAAGTCGAGAAAAATAACTTTGAAATTTGATTTAGCTTAAATAGCCAATTTTTTCGATTTAGGGTACCAACGTACGGTTGCCGAGTTGGTAAAACTTATGTTTTACACGCTTGGAGTACGAGGTTCCAACCCGCGTATGGCAAAGAATTTTTTGCATTTTTTCTTAATTCTTTTTAAGTTAGCATAAATTTTTAACTTGTTTGATTTTTATCTCATTTAGATTCAATAACTTCAATAAAGATCAAGGATCCCATCACTTTAGTCGTCCCTTGCAAGAAGAAATTTCTTATTCGTATTCAAATTATTTTACTATATTTTAGATTTTAGCTTCGATACATAGCTGAGAAGATATTTTTTTGTGACTATCATTTATTTTCTCTGCTCTAACTTGACCTATATTTTTCAACGATGCGTCAAATGATTACAATTCGTATCTAGTTGAAGATATTACCCTCAAAAATTGAAAAAAAATTCTAATTTATCAATGAAACAGTTACTTATCCCATGTTCTCCATACAGACAATTAAAATCATTCATTTCTAATGTTTTCAAAGTATTTATTAACGAATCAAGTTTGATATGATAGGTTTCAACTACAAAATTCAATCATTTTACTTTGTAATTTAATAAATTTTTTACTGTATTTGTGTGTGCAACTACTAGAATATAATATTCAAAATTTTTTGGTAACATGTTGCTATATAAATCATTTCTAAAAAAAATGTTTGTTAGTTTCTTCTGAATTAACAATGGATTTTTACAATTTTAATCAAATTTTATAGTACGCTATTAAGTAGATCTTTTTAACCACTTTTTTAGCTTTAATGCGAAACTGAGAAGGTATTAATTTTACTATGAAGTGTTTTTTTTTTATTGGTTATTTTAGTTAAAGTAAATCATTAAAATTAATTCAGTTCCTATTTTAATCGTAGAATATTTTTAAACGCCAAAAGTTACTAGGAAATGATAACTATTATTTGTATTTAAGT
Source organism: Daktulosphaira vitifoliae (assembly GCF_025091365.1). Taxonomy (NCBI): domain Eukaryota; kingdom Metazoa; phylum Arthropoda; class Insecta; order Hemiptera; family Phylloxeridae; genus Daktulosphaira; species Daktulosphaira vitifoliae. The sequence goes on along the minus strand of NW_026099576.1, from coordinate 1,311,621 downwards.
TATATATTACGATATAAATGCAAAAAAAATATTGAGCTATTCTGATAAATTTACTATAAATAGCAATAAAAAATTTCCTGACTGCATATTAATCTTAACGATACAATATTTTTAATTCTCATAAAATTTTCTATTTAGTGATGTCAATTTCAAACTTGCAAATTGAGCTAAAAGTTATGGTAATAAATAATTTTTTTTTTACTATAAACTTTCACACAATGCAACTTTAAAAGATTAAAAAAATAGGTTAAATATGACATTTTCCATATTTTTAACATATTAATAATCAAAATCAGTATTAATTTAAAATAATTTTTTTTTCTTAATTATTTCTTAATAATAAGTAATAATATAAAAATTTAGATTGAAAAAATCTAATTGCACATTTAAAACATCGCATCAATATCTTTATATTTTTATACACGTTAAAAGTAAAGGAATATACAACTACATTATTATTTTTATAATTTCTGTTGTGTGTTAACTTTGTTAACTGTTATAACTTTATCAAAAATGACCAAATCAGTATAATTTTTTTTATAAATGCATGTCTTTACCTAACATTTGTTTTTTTTTTTTATAAATGTGACCCTTTACCTGCCCACAAGAGAAGAGGGATTCAAAATGACAACTCTTTTTTTTTAGTTAAAGTAAATCATTAAAATTAATTCAGTTCTGGATATTTCATTTGTAGAATCTTTTTAAATACCAAAAATTACTAGGAAATGATTACTATTATTTCTATTTAAGCTATATATTACGATAAAAATGCAAATAAACATTGAGCTTTTCAGATAAATTTACAATAATTAGTAATTATAAAATTTCCTGACTGCATATAAATCTTAAAAGTAGCATTGTTTTAATTCTCATAAAATGTTCTATTTAACTTTTAGCTAAAAGTTATGGTAACATATTCAAATTTTTTTACTGTAAACTTTCACAAAACTTTATCAAAAATTTTTCATCAACTTTAAAGAACCAAAAAATAGGTTATAAATGTAAATTTGGACTGATTATTTTTAACATATTAAAAATCAAATCAGTAATAATTTGAAAACAATTTTTTTTTTCTTTTAATTATTTTTTTATATATAATTATTAATAATATAAAAAATTAGAAGTGATAGAAAAAGTGTAATTGCAGATTTGAAAATAACGCGAAAAGTTGATTTAGAAAAGTATATTTTTGCTTCTGATGAAAGTTCCTTGTAGTCCAGTGCATTTATTTATAGTAACAAACAGTTTTTATTGAAAATTATTGTATCAAGCCCTTTAAATTTTTATACACGTAAAAGTAAAGCAAAATATTACTTCTTTATTATTTCTATAATTTCTTCGTTTAAATTACAATATTAAATTATTGAATATCAATTTCATACTGAATTTAATAATTATAATTAGTATTTATTTATTTATTATAGTTTAAAATCAAAGAACTACTAATCAGGATATAATCAAAGAAATAAGAGTTGATGTTGCTTTTGGAATAATCCATCAATTTCTCTAAATGAAACACTATCTACAGATTTGCATCGAAGCGTTTCTTATGATAGTGATTTTAATCACTGTCAGATATCATCTATACTTGTCCCATCTATGCCTCATCCACACTGTGCCTCGACCCCACTGTGCTACCGTTTTGTTATACAAATTTATCATAATAATGATATGTAACGTTTTTTTTTTTATTATTTTTATGAGATATTGTCATAATATTTGCTTCAAAATATTTAAAAAAGTATTTTGTAAGAATATTTTGACAATATTAATATATCGAAATTGCTATATGGGTATGTAAGAAGTATAAACAGTGTTGAATATAGAGTACTATCAAGTGATGATGATATGGTAAAAGGGTGGAAAATGTGTTTTGAAAAATTACTGAATGAGGAGTACCCAAAAAAAAACATTAGAGGATATCTTATGGAATGTGACACTGGTAGATTTAATTAGTGAGAATAAGGTATGGGAGGCTGTGCCGTTAATAAAAAACAATAAAGTAGTAGGACCAGATGAAGTACCAGTAGACATTTGGAAAATATTAGGCGGTGTTAGCTTAAAGTGGTTGAGGAAACTTTTAAATAAAATCTTATTAGAAGAGAAAATTCCAAATAAATAGAGGAATAGTATTGTGGTGCCGATATTTAAAGGAATAGGTAACATACAGGAGTGTGGAAATTATAGAGGCATAAAGCTTATGAGTCATAGTATGAAAATTTGGGAAAAGATAATAGATAAGAGAATAAGAAATGAGACATCGGTATCTAAAAACCAGTTTGGATTTATGCCTGGTAAGTCAACAATGGAGCCAGTATTTTGTGTGAGACAACTAATAGAAATGTTTAGGGAAAAGAAGATAAAGCTGTATATGGTATTTATAGTTTTGAAAAAAGCATATGATAGAGTACCGAGAGAGTTTTTAAAGTGGGCATTATTGAAAAAAGGAGTCCCGAAAAAGTACATTAATATAATAGAAGATATGTATGATGGCACTTGTAACAGTGTAAAAAGCGTAAGAGGAGTAACAGAAGGTTTTCGGGTAATAGTAGGAGTGCACCAAGTTTCTGATTTAAGCCCTTACTTATTTGCTATAGTGATGGATGAAATTACTAGAGAAATACAAGGAGAGAAGTCGTGAGGCATGTTGTTTACTGACGATATAGTGTTAATTGGAGAAAATTAATCAATGGCTAGAGATGTGGAGATCAGCTTTTGAAAAATAGAGTTTAAGAATAAATAGAAGTAAGACAAAGTATATAGAGAACGATATTGACAAAGGAAAATACGAGGTAGATGAAATGAGGAGTTCAATGACAATAGGCGAGGATGTGATAGGAAAAGTGGAAAGTTTTAAATATTTAGGATCAGGTATGCAAAAGAGCGGGGGTATTGACGAAGATGTAAGACACAGGATAAAGTGCGGGTGGTTAAAATGGACAGAAGCGTCTGGTGTGTTATGCGATAAAAGAATTCCAATGAGGATAGGTAAATTCTATAAGACTGTATTGAGACCAGCTATGATGTACGGTTCAGAGTGTTGGGTGGTTGACAAGAGAATAAAGCAAAGAATGAGTGTAGCAGAGATGAGAATGCTTAGATGGATGTGTGGAGTGACTAGGTAATATATAAGAGGGACTATAGGTGTAGCGTCAATCGTGAATAAGAGAAAATAGATTTAGATAGTGAGGTTATGTTATGAGGAGAGAAGAATCGGAAACTGTAAGAACAATTATAGAAATGAACGTTGAAGAAAAAAGAGGTAGGAGTAGACCAAAAATGAAATGGAGAGATCATATTGATTACGATATGAGGACGGCTAATGTATTTATATATGATGTGGGAGATCGTGTCAACTTAAGTAAATATACCATTGAATTATTTTAATGAAGGTTCATAACCTTCAAAAATTGAAGGTTATGATAATTTATGTTAATCAGTCATTCATTAAATTAATTCAAAATTAATTTGGTGTTGTATTGTGTTGATTAGAACAAGTGCAAGCAACTTATAAAAAATTAAGAAAAAAGTGCAATTAGTATTATGTATTCCTGGACTAGTATTTGACACATGCGTTACCAAACTGCCACATATATAGATTGATGCGCTTACTTAAAGACAAAAATAACTATTCAAGCTAGTTCAAGTTTTCAATATCTTTTTTCTCCGTTTAAAGTAAGTGTTGATATTATTAAACAACACACTGGGTATAGTAATATTATTTAAGATAACAGTTTAATGTATTTTTACTTATGTTAGTATAGTACAAGGCCAAAGTGACACCTTCCTTTTACGATTATGTTGTTTTATTCAATGCAGCCTGATGTATACATGTTTACAGTTTAGTCGTAGTTTCGCCGTCTATTTAGTAAAGTGACCCGTTGCCGTTGTACATCTCTTATATTATATGTTTTGATATTATATACTATTATATTACGAATAACTTCTAAATATTTTAATTATTACATAACCTATTCCATTCAATAGTAAGCATTGGCAAAAAATTAAAAATAAGTATAACTATAGTATCAATATAGATTTGATTTATTTAATTTTATTGAAAATCGGTGATCCTATCACTGTAACCTACCTTTTCAGTTAAATTAGTTTTGTCAATTATTTAAATATTGGTCATTACACGTCTCAGGGCGATTGGGTGAATAGAACTAGTTTATTATCCTGGAACCCTTAAAAATATGTATGGGTTTATTATTAAGTAAATCTGTTAAGTAAGCTCTTATATAAAGTATAAGCAATAGTGTTCATTGATATTAGGGTACCATATTATTATTACATAAAAATTTAAGTATTGATATGTTAACTAAAATAAATTTTTAAAACTATTAATTTGTCATGGTATACGTTAATTTTATACTTGTTATTAAAATTCCTTTTTTAATATTTCTAATTTGATATTAACAGTAAAAATATATAAATTTGACTATTTTTTATGCTGCACAGCTAATTATTTGTAATATAAACAGTCTAAGTGATAACAATACATTTGTTATGGATACTATTCATTAAATTAATTTTGAACGACTTGATTAAATAATATATATTTATATAAATGATTCACGAGATTGACGCTGATAAATTATCAGTACTGCCGGAATCGATTGGCAGGGGGAGGGCAAGTGCCCCTTGGTAAAATACGAGGGGGGCAAAAGTATCATTATTCCTCTCCAATAGAATCTTACAAAAAAATTATGACTAAAAAATAAAATTATATATTATTAGGATTAAGTTAAAAAATTTTTTTAATAATTTTATTTAAAAAAATGTATAGATGATATCTGATAGTGATTATGATCAATATCATAAGAAACGATTCGATGCAAATCCGTAGATAGTGTTTAATTTAAAGAAATTGGTAGATTATTCCAAAAGCAAAATTAAATCCTATTTTTTGTTTAACTTTGACTGTTACTTGCACATAGAGATAAGTCATTTGTACAAATTTTTCTTTTAACTTCTAATATAAAAAATAAGCTTTATTTTAAAAAATATTTAAAAGACGCAGTACTTCCGAAATATTTAACAAAGTTAAGTTGAAAAAGTTATACTTTTTATACGCATTTTTCAAATTTGAACGCCCCCCTGTAAAAGAGGAAATTGTCTGATTAAAAAAAAAGTAAGTTACATGATAGAGGTATATATAAAGTATTTAAAAACAAAATTTTAGGTTGATCTATACATTTTTTAAAAAGTTTTTTGAAAATCAAAAATTTTAGCACAAAAATAGTATGTTTTTAACTACCGCAACCATATGCATAGAAGTTAAGTCGCCGAGCAAAAGTTTTTTTTTTTTAATTTATAATACGTAATAGAAGCTTCAATTTAACATATGTTTAAAGGGCGCAGTATTTTCGGAACATTTTCAAAAGTTAGATTGAAACGTTGAATATTGTGAAAAAGTTGCTATTTTGAAATCCCCTGGAGGTAAATTAATGGTCAGATTTTCAAAAAAATTATATCAATTGAAAGGGAAATACCTTATGTTTCTATACAAAAAAAAAATTATTTTTTTACGTTCATTTTTCAAAAAGTTATGACAGTTTTAAGAGAAAAAAATGTCAAAATTTACCGATTTTAAAAAAATTATATTTTTGGGGGGAATTTCCTCCAGTTACAGGGAACGAGGGAAATTTTTTTAATTTTTAATGGCAATTTTTTCAACTAAATACGATTTGTGATATTTTAAGGAATCGCTGAAGAAATCAGAGGGAAACAACTTTAAACTTGCACACGACAAATGTGTTATAACTATTTTAATAAAAATGTAAAATTAAGAATATACAATTAATTTTCTCCTTTTAATTAATTTTAGTAGGGAGTACGATCGTCCAGTCGTTCAAACTACGAGCTGCGCGCTAGTAACACTTTTATGAATATCAGTATTGTAGTAAAAATATTTGACGAGTAAGGTATTTAATAACGTATTCTAAATTGTTTTAAACATGTTATTAGCTATTATAAATTTATTACTGTGTAATGTTTATAAAACGATTCCCAAAAAAATTACTTTTCATATTTAAATTTTTATCCGGAGTATGCCTCAATTATGACATAACTAAAAATCGCGATAATTACTAATTAAAATAAACAAATATGATATACATACCTAATTGAGGATAATTAGTAGATAAACAAGCAATTCCACCTATTAGCATACTTGTACATAACAAACTTTTCCGGCCATATTTATTCATAGCGGGCCATAGTAATATATAAGTTGGCAATTCAACTATACTTACTAAGAAAAAATTTAAATGTTCGTCAGAGCTTAAAGATGGAGTGTAATAAGAAAGTCCAACATAAACAGTTGTATTGACAAACCTAATAGTAAAATACAAAATTTAAAGACAAACAACTATTGGATAAAAGAGAAAATTTTATTTTAATATATTATAAAATAAATTTTGTGTTATAAATATTATACTACCAAATAAATGTTACTGAAAAAGTTTTAAAACGTAAATTTGGATTTTTAAATAAATGCATCATATTGTAAGTTTCATTTGATTTATTTTTTTGAATTTTCTGGATATCAATAAATTCTACCTAAAAAAATATAGTTTTAAATGTAATACTACCGTTAAATATGTAATATACTTTCAAATTTTCAAAATAAGAACTAGAAATGTTTTTTTTGTTTGTTTTTGATATTTTCTGTAAAATAGTTTTAGCTTCATCGAAATTTCCTCGAGCAAGTAGCCATCTCGGAGATTCTGGGAATTCCCTTTAACATTTGTTATACACTTATTTATTATGCATTAATAATATGATGAAATTAACTTTAGTCATACAGCTTACCACCAATATAAAAAAAATAAGATAAAAGGCAAAGATGTCGATAAAGCAAGATGACGCCAATCTCGAAAGAAGTACAATAATAGAGATAAAAGCACCATGCTAATAGAATGAGCTATATTAGTAAGTAAAATACAAGTAGTTCTATAAGTCGGACCCACAAATTCCATAGCTGCAAAATAATAAAATAAATTTAACATAATATAAAATATCACAATATCAATAAAATATTATTATTTTTATTTCTTGTTCGCGACAAAAATGTAACGAGCAAAAAAATATATAACTAAATTTTAAGGTATTACTTTCTTTTAACAATAATTTAAATAGATGGCGAGGACGACAGGGGTGGTTATTGAATTAAAGTACCGTATTAGCTATTTGTATTTGTAATCCCTTATGTAATATACATGTATATTAACTCAAAAATTTGAAACTTTGAATGTTTATATCTAATAAACGAATAAAGTTTTATTAAAAATTAAAATCCCTTTACTATTAAATTAAAAATATGTGTTTCCATTAAAAAAAACAAAGTTGACACTCTTACAAGGTATAAGGGCCGAACTAAAAAAGTATTACATAGTAAATAATTTAAGAATAATTTGTAACTAAAGATAACAAAAAAAGAAATATATAAATTATATTTATTCTGTAACTTCCCTCAGAGGGACACTCAGTGTTACGGGTTTAGCGAACCTGGGGCCTCAAGCTGTGGCGTAGGGAAAGTGGCGCTACTATCGCCCAATACATTGTAAAGTGTATTGCAATAGCCCCACGCTGGCCTTAAGTGGTTGATGTGGAATGGCCCTCCAGGTTGGGAGTTTAGTGCAGGGTTAATAACTCTGCCTAGTAAAACAATCTTTCTTCAGGACTCTAACACCAAGCCTTGAGATAGATTATTCGGAAAAAAGACTGAAAATTGGAAATCGGATTTATTTTGTGGTACTTGGTATTTACGAACTTTATTTAAACAAGGAGCAGCATTGAATTTAGTAAGAGAAGCAGAGAAGTATAGAATTAAATATATTGCCCTGCAAGAAGTGAGATGGGAAGATGCAGAATCTAATAAAATATCTTAAACAACCATCATTAACGGAAATAGTGAACAAGGACATAGATTAGGGGACTAGTTTCGCGATACATGAATCAATAATCCACATGGTGAAGGATTTCAGGGATATTAATCCAAGAATCTCCACGCTAACACTAAGGATTAGAGATTTTCGAATAGTTCTAATTAATGCTCATGCACCCACCGAAGAAAAAAAGTTTTACTCTACATTAGAAAACGTAATGGACGCAGCAGTTGGTGATGTTAAAATAGTTCTAGGTGATTTTAACGCTAAAATCGGCAAGGAAGTGCTGTATAGAGCGGTAATCGGGACACATAGCCTACATGAAGCTTCAAATGGCAACGGTATGAAGCTAATTAATTTTGCTGTAGGAAAAGAACTTTGTATAAAAAGCACTATGTTCCCGCGCGAGGCGATTTATAAGTACACCTGGGTATCCCCTGATGGAAAATATAAGAATCAGATAGACCACGTTCTGGTAAATGAGAGGTTTAAGAATGGAATTACTAATGTTCAAACATTACGTGGGGCACACTCTGATTCTGATAATTTACTAGTGGGTTTTTGAATACGTATAAAGCTAAAAAAGCACAATAAATGTAATGTGACATCCATGAGAAGATATGATTTGGAGAAGTTGGAAGACAAGAGGATTCTCAAGGATTATAATAGCACAACCAAGAAGATTTTTGAAGAGAAGCAGATAAAACATACCAGTGATGTGAATGAAATATAGAATAATGTCAAAGATACTATAGAAACAGCATCGACGGAAGTAATAGGAACAAAAAGAAAGGTATCAAAAGTTTGGTTCAATAATATATGTGAGGAAGTAATACACAGAAGAAAAGCTGTTCGTGAATAATTGTTAAAGAATACGGACAATGAGACAAAGAGAACAAGGTTTATCACACGATGAAAGGAAGCAGATAACATTTTAAGATGTGAGAAAAAAAAATTTGTGTGTAACTTGCTTGAAAGGACAGAACAAGATTTTAATGCGAATAAAACACGTGATATGTATAAGACAATTAAGAATCTAAGTGGAGATTTCAAAGGAAGCGAACATTTTATTAGAGATAGTAATGGATCCTTGGTTACTACAGATGAAGATATAGCTAAAGAATGGGAGAAATAATTTGAAGAGCTACTGAACTGTAAAGAGCCAGACGAGTTGTTCACGTTTGTCCTAGGAAATATAAACGACCATGAATGCCTAGAGCCAACTCTAGAAGAAATAGACTTACAAATAAACAATCTGAAAAACTATAAGTCTCCAGGCTGAATTGATTAAAAAAGGAAGGGAGGACGTGACACAATGGATCTTGCATGTGATAAAAAAAGTATAGTTAACGGAAAAATTTCCAGAAAATTGGAAAACGTCCCTAATCTGCCCAATACACAAAAAAGGAGATTAAAAAGACCGTAATAATTATAGGGAAATTGCCCTATTGAATATGGCGTACAAAGTGTTCTCAAATTGTATTCTAAAAAGAATAAAGGAAAAAGCTGAACAGACAATTGGTGAGTATCAAGGTGGTTTTAGACCAGGGAAGTCAACGGCGGACCAAATATTTATTATTAGACAATTATACTAAAAAACATGGTAATTCGATAAGGAGATACATACGTTATTCGTTTACTTCAAAAAAGCATACGATAGTATTCATAGGGAAAGTCTCATAAATATTTTGAAAGATTTCCGATTTTCCCCAGAAGCTGGTCAATTTAGTCTCAATCAGCATCATGAAATATGTGGTCAAAATAAAAGTCGGAAATATGAAGTCGGAGCCAATTACAGTAAAATCCGGCCTTTGACAGGGTGATTCCATCTCAACCATTCTCTTGAACTTGGTCATGGAAAAAGTAATAAGAGAGATGAAAATCGAACCCCACGAAGGAATAAAATTCCGGAACTCAGCTATTTCATTATTGGCATATGCCAATGATATAATATTAATGGACGAATCTCAAGATGGAGTTAAACGGCTCTGTGAAAGACTTAATGACGCAGCACAGAAAGTAGGACTACAAATTAATGAACAAAAAACTGAATATATGATTATAGGTAGACAAAATTGGATGGATCACGTTTTGGAGGTAGATCATTTTAAATTTAAAAGAGTCAATTCTTTCAAATATCTTAGCTCAGTTGTGAGTGAAAAAAATGATATCTCTAAAGAAGTAGCCGCGAGAATCCAAGCGGGAAACAGGACTTATTATGGTTTGGAGAAACTATTAAGTTCTAGATCATTATCAAGAGAGATAAAGAAACGTTTGTATACCAGTCTAATACGACCAGTGATATTGTACGGATCAGAAACCTGGGCACTAAGGAAATCAGATGAGAATAAGTTCTTAATACTAGAATGGAAAATATTACGGAAGATCTTCGGTCCAATAAAAGATGATTTCACGGGAGAGTGGAGAAGAAGAAAAAATATAGAGCTACAAGAAATGTTTAATGAAAATAACATAGCAGAGACGATCAAGAAAAGAAAGTTGCGATGGGCAGGACATGCAATGCGAAGCCAGAACTCTCTACTAAGAATATTGTTGGAACAGAATTCAGTAGGAAAAAGGTTCTTGGGAAGACCAAAATTGAGATGGAAAGATATAGTTAAGAGGGATAAAGAAGACTTAGGAGGCGGAGCAAAGTGGAAGGATTTGGCGATGAATAGAGATGGCTGGAGAATTGGTTGTGAGACGGGATGATCCTAGCGGCCGATTAAACCAAAAGAAAAAAAAAATTCTGTAACTAATTGAGTGGGTTATGATAAAAAAAATCAACCTGTATATGACTAGTTTTGACTTTTTTTACCAGTAATATCTAATTTCTTACTGAAAATCTTTTTCAGTAAGTAGATGGAAAAATTTCAAAAAGTAAATGGACCTGTAAAAAAAAGCAAAAATAAAGAGAGGAGTGTGATGATGTTGCTTTTTTCACCCTATCTATTAAATCTTTTTATTGAAATGAGCATAGATATAATAAAAATCAAGATCAATGGAACAAAAATAAATGGCCAACATATACGCTGTATTTACTTTGCAGTTGACATTGTTATTTTAGCAGAGTTTAAACATGACATGAATAATATGCTAAAAATTCTATCAAGTGATAAATTTAAAATGAAAATAAATTCTATGAAAAACAAAACAATGCTTATAAATAAAATGTACTCAGATTTAAGTCTTAATATACAAAGAAACAATTTACGATTAAAACAGGTCCGATAATTCTGCTACCTTGGAAGTATCATAGCTTCCAAGTACACCAAATATCAAAAGAAGAATAAAATTGATAAAGCAAACATTCCAAAACAAGAATTAGCTTCTCTCCAATAATTATCTGAGTATTGGTATAGTATTAGTATTATCTAAGTTTTTTATGATATCGACATTAGCAGGTATACAATATTATTATTATCAATGGTAGTAAGACACATTGTTGTGAGTTTATAAATACACTAACTGACAATACATAAAGTATATCTATTGATAGTCATAATTAATAATAAACAATCCGTGAATGTGACAGCAATGTCATATAAATCCAATGTAATAACTTATTACGTATTATTAATAACTAATTACATAAATATGAATAAATTAAGCAAATAAATGGTTATGAAAATATTATTGGTAGAAATGTAGTAAGTTACAAGAAGATAAATTAAATATTATTCTGAGTATCATATGATAAAAATAAAAGTATATAATTTTATTTTTATAAAGATAAATTTGATATTTTGCATTACTGACTAAATTTTAAGATCATGATCGTCATTAGTCATACTCATGAACAAAATAACTAATAAATTTATATAATAATGCCCAAAATCAATTTTTACTAAAAATTGTATCTTACCTAATATCTTAATTTGTGAAAATAAATTTTTAGAGATATTGGTAATAGACAAATATATCTTTTAAGATATAAACCAATAATTAATTCCTATTTGTATACTTTTTATTGTAAATTTTCAATAGGTGGTACCATATCTCAAAAATAATACTTCAAAATTGTTAATTGACACGCAAAAATTTTATTCAGTCTCTTTCCTATTGCATAAAAATATTTATATGCTCCTATTTAACTTACAATAATTATCCCTAATGACTACCTTTTTTTCTTTAGTTTCTACTGGTTTCGGGTGTTGAAAGAAATTACCCTAATAAATATTTTTTTTGCAATTCAATTTTCATTTATTAATTAAAATTAAATAAATGTTTATTCAATACATTTTTATGGAAAAATTACTATTACTATTACTATAAAAATTACTAAAAAATCATTAATATTTTAAATAAATTACTCTGTATATATTTATGTCTACATAATTTTTAATATACAGTATTGACTTACGGAGCACATTTGGAGTAGCTAAGATCGCAGGTATGGTAAATCCAACACCAATTCTAAAAATTAACCAAGTCCAAAAATCATTCGCAAAAGCTGTAGTTACACCAAATATACATTCAATGAATAAATAAATAAAAAATGATGGTCGTCGACCAAACCTAAAATAATGAATAATAAGTTATTTTTGTTAATTTATCATATTTTATATGACAATCAAACATACATATAACAGAGAAATATAATAAAGAGTAACAATAACAATGTAAATAATAAACAGTGGTATGAATAAAAATATTTTAATAGTAATATAAATAGTCAACCAATAGTGTTACAACAAATCAAACATTTTGTGTAGATTCATATGAAAAATAGATAGAAATTAATTAAACGAAGGTCTAAATTATGGTTTACAAGTGTATTTTTTAGTCATTCTTGAACTTCTTTCATAGCTAAATCAAGTCCTTTAATACCACCTCCAAATCGAAACATTAGACATTAAACATTATGTAACGTGCCTGACTGTCTGTTTCTAACCACAAACGCAGTATGATGTGTCCATTATTTTTTATTTATACATAAGGTAATTACACTTACTCTGCTCCATTCTTACTCTGTTGAGTATTCTGTCAACGGGAAATTAAAGCCAAGAATTGTGTGGTTAGAATCTTTTATTGTGTGTAGGTTGTGTATCGGTTGTCTATTTTTACTTAAATTTTACCTCTGCAGACCCCAAATTATTCCAGTTTAATGGGTGTCAATATATATATCTTATATATCGAGGTCGGGAGCCTGAAATCATCACTGAAGACTTCGAGATCAGGAGTTTTTAATTTTTTGTATTACCATGGAAACTGCAGCATATATTTTTGATTTTATTTTATTTACCCTTTCCAGGTAATACTTGAAATTTAAAGACATATCTAGTTTAATACTGAGATATTTTGGGTATCGTTCGTTGAGTATAGATACTCCGTCAATAGGCAAGTTAATCTTACTTTTGGCTTCTTTGTTGTTAGGATTATTTTTATATTATATGTTTAGTATAATACAATGTATGTCATGCCTTATTGATAAAAAAATTATAAAGGATTTAAATAATTTTAAGATAAAAATGATATACCTTAGTTTAATTCTAAAAGTTAAAAGAAAAATATAAAATCAAAATTAAAACTAAAAGCACTTTAAATTTACTAAAAAATTTCTTTATAGTTTTAATTTTAAAATTATTTATTCATTAAATTGTCATCTTCATTGCAAAACTGCGCAATTTAATTATTCAAATTTATTCACCAAACAAAAAAGATAACATAATTTTTATTTTATAAAAAATGATCTTATTATACAGGGTGGCCCACCACTCACTGACAACTTAAATAACTTTTGATCCAGTTAATATTTTTAGTTGATTTTTTTTTTAAATAATAGTTATACGTTAGGTCTATAGCTATATCTCAATAATTAATTTTTTTACATTTTATTAAAAATATTAATTATTTTAAAATTTTAAATAAAATGTAAAAAAAAAATCTAAGATAGCTATTTTGTAGAGTAGAATTTAAGAAAAATTTTAGTAAAAAAATATCTTATTAATATTCAGTAGTAAATATTCTGTAGCGTTTTGAAGTTTGTAAAAATTTGAATTTTCATGTACTATTTTACGGTTATAAACATTGAAATACGTATTGAGAAAAGGACAGAAGAAAACGCTATCTTTTCATGATTACTGTGTATACATATGATGATAGTGTGTATACATTACAAACATGGCATTAATACCATGATAAGAAATTAGATAAGGCAATTATTACTTATCACTCTCATTCAAAAGTATATTGAAAAGATATCGTTTTCTTCTGTCCTTTTCTCAATTTTAATAAAATTTTTCTTAAATTCTACTTTACAAAATAGCTATCTTAGATTTTTTTTTTACATTTTATTTAAAATTTGAAAATAATNAAATTTAAAAATAATTAATATTTTTAATAAAATGTAAAAAAATTAATTATTGAGATATAGCTATAGACCTAACGTATAACTATTATTTAAAAAAAAAATCAACTAAAAATATTAACTGGATCAAAAGTTATTTAAGTTGTCAGTGAGTGGTGGGCCACCCTGTATAATAGAACAAGAAAAAAACGATTTTCAGGAAAAATTACTTAAAGTGCTCGGATTTTCAATTTTTTTTTTCAACGAAAGTACTCGGTTACGAGAGTCTGAGAAAATTATTGGCGAAGGTCGGAGAATGTCTACCGCTCGCTCGTGAGCGTTTTANTTGGCGAAGGTCGGAGAATGTCTACCGTTCGCTCGTGAGCGTTTTAAAATTTCGACCATTTTCGAAATTTAAGATCTTATGATTTGAAATTTTCACCAGATCCGCTCAATGACATTTCTGAGATATCACAAAAAATTTAATTCAATCCGTTCACTTTTATCCGTTTTACGAGCATTTTTTTTAAGTCCACGCGCATGGTTATAATATGGGTATTGACTTATTTGTGCGCATGTTTATTTTGACCCCTAATTTGTAACATATGAATTTTTATGACAATTTAATTTTCTATTTAATTAATTTTTAATATGATTTCTTTTAAAAATGTTTATAATACAAATATGTTGATGTATTTAATCAAGTTTATTATTATATATATATATATATATATATATTTTGTTTGAACTTTTCCTGTATAATCAGCTTACTGTTCAATTGTACTTTTTTCGCTTTAAACTTTTTTTTTTTTTTGTCCATGCAGAGTTTTTATTAAGATACGATTTTGCAATTGTAATCATAATAATTAAAACTGACCCATCTTGAAGATATCCAAATAACAGCATTCCGAACAATCCACTTAAACCAAATAATGATAACGCTAGGGTTGGATAAAATTGTTTAGAACAAACCAAGTTCCACTGAAATAACATTCAATTATCTTTAGACACTAGTATGTATAAAATTAAAAATATTAGTAATAATAAAACTGAATGAACACTGCACCCGATGGTATTCAATGGGGTTCGTTAACGTTCATGGTTTTATTTTGTTTTAAGTCAGGCTATGCCGAGGAAAAAGAATAAAAAGTGAGTGGACTGTATGAATGAATGTAGAATGACTTAAAATATATAATTATAACAATTCAATGTATTATACAAGAATCATGAAATCTTATATACACCAATATGGATAGGGGGACACTTAAAACTAATGCCAACTATGGTGCTGATATAGACAAATAATAAATTATAAATGTGAGTAAGTCTTAGAAAGAAGATGAACAAGCATTATAATTATCGGCTAATTGAAACACGGCTGATGATAATATTGAATATTGAAAGGATCAGTAGAAGTCGTATACAAGTAGTTGACCAACGTGTACAATATGCTGTGAACGGTACTGTGATGTATCTCAGGAAATATATAGACTCAACGGCGATACACAGAGCGCACAAAAGTGCGACAATCGCAAAGGTGATATTTTACTTTTACATAGAGATGGGATTTTTGACTTACTGATATGAATCAATTCATTTGAATCAGTTCACTCAAATAAGTTGACTCAGTGAGTCAACTCCAAATCCCAACTCCCAAATCGTCGAATCTTTAAAGGCGTGATTCTGACTCGTGAGTTGTAAAAGTTTGTGGAACGCGAATTGCAACTCACAACTCGCAAGGCATACTCATAGAGTGCATTCTAAATGCGTCTTAATAGTTATCTTAGCTAGATTAATATGAAATATCAATGAATTATTGTTTTACACAAATGTGAATAATAATTTATTTTACTCATTGTAAATAATTATTATTTATTAACTACTATTGTAAAATGCAATGTAATATTGCTATCAATAATTTTTTATTCATTATTTGTTTATATATATTGGAATTAAATTAAAGCGCGAAAGAAATGAGAATCAAATTCAAATTGTATGTACATTATGGAAAAAGTAATTGGTTATTACTAATTAATAATTTTATGAGATAATGGGCCTCAAACCATGATTTTTACCTATAAGATGGTTGAGCTAATTTTTAGTTAAAACTTTTAATCATTCAATAGTTTGATTCCTTTTTTCTTCTGTTAAAATTTTAGATTCTCAATACATACCCACAATAGTTACTCAAAAAGTAATTTATTTGGTTATTTGATGTTTATAAAATATTTTTCTATTATTAAATTTTTTAATACTTTTACTAATTATATTTAAATTTGTTAATTATTATTGAAAAAAAGAGTAAATTTAAAATCTAAAAAAACTATTTTTTTATTATTAACATCAACACATAGATTTATTTATCTGTTAAATTAGGTATATAAATACAATGTAGGTATTATCAATGTTTAATGTTTAGTTCATGCAGTGAGAAAAATAGGTCTCTTCTCTCGTAAGTAAAATTTAACAAATTATACGTAAAAAACTAATTTTTACCCCTATTTATTAAATTTCAACCCTTCTGCGGCACGAAAAAAAAATATTAGACAATCACCAAACATCACAAAATGTACTTTTTTAACCTATAGAACAATTCTAGGGGGCGTTCAAGCAATAAAAAAAAACTTTGAAAAATAAGAATCACCCTAATACACATACACTGTCCACCACTGTCAATACCTGTATGATTTTAATATATTTCATTCTTATATCTTTTTGATATTCCATAGATTGTTAGACCGATACCCTTTCTTAAATCGTTGTGGTCGTCGTCGGTGTGTTGAAAAAACTTTCTCTGTTTTATATAAACCATCATAGTGGTATTTTGTTGTGTGCGTGCAGTCAATTTTTTCGTGAGTGATCGTTTTTCTAAAAAACGCGTGTTTACTTTTTTTAGACGTCGACCATTTTCGACCATCATCCGGTGCTAGGTATCGTATTTATTTTTAATTAATAGTAATGTGTTAAGCCTTTTGTTTTTCTTTTATTTATTTTGATAATTGTTGTATAATACTAGTGTGGTTATACATTTAATATGATGAACTATTATTTTTTTATAATAATCAGTCAATTATTATTACACGGTTATTCTTTTTATTCTTTTATTAAGTGTTCACCACTCTTATAATACTTATCCTAACTAAACGGTAGCATACGAAAAATAAAGGTTTATGTAGTAATAAACCAACTTTATTTTTACAATATATTATACAGCGTGTTCAGTAAATAAAGAAACAGGCCAATTGTTAAAACAATGAGAACAATAAAAACCCGTTTCTTTACTTACCCAAACATTTAATATCATATGTCGTATATTACAAATTTTCTAATTTCGTATTTTGGTGTGCGCAGGAGTGACGTCCAGTTTTCGACTAATAATACACGGGTGGTAAAGGTATATATAATTTGTTATCGTTGTGCTATATTTAGTTGTTTTTGGTCTACTCTCCATGTCTGCATTGTCGTCGCAATCTTAGCGCATTTTAGCTATAAGTTCTATAGCGATTGCAAGCCAGTAGTTTTGTATTCGTTTTGTTGTAAAAGTAAAATATCACCTTTGCGATTGTCGCACTTTTGTGCGCTCTGTGTATCGCCGTTGAGTCTATATATTTCCTGAGATACATCACAGTACACAGTATTTGATATTAGCCTAAAAATAGTGCTTGATGAATTTATTGACATTTTTCGTATTAGACTATATTATGAAATATAGTATTAAGATAAAAAGCCAAGCACTATTGGCACAGTGGTGACGTAACATAGTTGGATCAAGTATAATGATATCTGACAGTGATTAAAATCATTATAAAAAAAAGCTTCGATGCAAATCTTTAGATAGTGTTTAATTTTAAAAAATTGGTGGATTATTCCAAAAGTTACATGATCTGCTAGTTCCTTATTAATATCCTGATTAAGATAAAGTATGTCGAATGAAAAAGGCAGGTAAAGGGTCAGATTTATAAAAAAAATATACCAAAAGATAGGTAAAGACATCATGCATCTATAAAAAAAAATTATATTGATCCATACATTTTCCAAAAAGTTATGGCAGTTTTAAGTAAAAATAATTGAAAAAATGTCAAAAATTAGCAATTTTTAAAATTTGTAATTTTTTTGGAGATTTCCCCCATTTACGGGGAACAAGGGAAATTTTTTCAATTGGTTGAGGGTAATGTCTTTGACAAGATACAATTTGTGATCTTTTGACGTATCGTTAAAAGAAATCGGTTCGGTGAGAGCTGAGAAAAAGTGGTAACTGACATAAAAAAAAAAAAAACCACATCATAGTAAAACCAATACCTCTCAGCGTCGCATCGAAGCTAAAAAATGACCTATGTAGATAAGAACCACCTTAATGTGTATATTGGGAACAATTATTAACTTAATACCAAATATTGTGTGTATAGCGTACACCATGACAGCAACAGTACTGTTTTCTGATTACACGGCCAAATATAACGTACGACCGCCCATTAGCAAAGCAAAATATAAAATTTATCTATACTATAAGAAAAAATAATAGATATAAAGGTTCACATTTTGTTACTACAGTATAAATGGTATCGTCAGTGAAAAATATCATTATTATAAACAATGCTTAGATGCAAATATCTTTAGTTTATTGTTAAAATAGTGCAATTTAAAATCAAATAGATCAGTGAGAATATGTTAGAACAATTTTTTTAATCATAAAATATATTTAATGATCATTAATTTGATTTAGGTTTTGATTTGTCAGATATCCTACAACATTTTCAAAAAATGATAAAATTAATATTTTTGTAAAAATGCGAATTGTAAAGTGACACTTCCTTACAGAGGGTTCGAAAAATAAAAAATATTAATTTTAACTATTATACTAATTTTTATTAACAATAATTTGTTATTAATATACATAAATGCACTGCATATTTTGTTTTGAATAATTCACCAAAATTATATAAATAATTTAATTACTTAAATTATAAAAACAAAAATGTACATTTGCATACATTAAAATTTTTTTTGAAATTTCACACACCAGTTTTTCAGTAAATAAATAAAAAATATTTCAAAAAAAAAAAATTATAAAAATAAATTTATGACCTGTTAAAATTTTTGAAATCATAAAGATACCCCAGGATTCTATATGATTATATATAATACATAATATTTTTATAATTTTTTATGATGAGGTTTTACAACATTTTCAATAATTAATAATAAAATTTATTCATTTTTAATTTTTTAAGTAATTTTGAGAAATGTTTTTTTTTATAAAAAATTTTTTTTAATATTTAAATTAATGATGCAATGCAATTTTTTTATGTCATATTAACATGATTCAGTATTATAATAAAACTGTATTTTGAAGTTTTTTAATTTGGCCATTATTTAGTTACATAATTTTTAAAAAGTAATAATTTTAAATGATTTTGAAGCTACTTTATTTTACTTTTTTTCGCGGTGGAACATAAAATTAAATTATACAAATTTCACACAATATTGTTACATATGTTAAATTTCTATTAGGAAAATGTCAACTTTGAAGTTTAATTGAAACAAACTTAAAATTAGGTTTGAAAGTTACTTTTATTTAAATTTTTTATGTTGTAAATTATTACAAAAACTAAATGTTTCATAATTTTTATGGCCTAGATTTTATTACTAATTTATTTAGTTAAAAAATATAGTTTATTATTGTAAAATGTATAATACGTATAATATATTATACAATAACAAACAATTTTCATCGCAATGTAGTCCATTACTTTTACATTAATTAGATAAACAAATCGAGGTAAATGTCTCAAACACAAATTGGTACATAATATTAACTTATTATAGACATGCTACTGCTTTAATTTAATTTTTGTTCTACAACTGTTCGTGACATTTATAATTTACATGTAAAATTGTCAATGCGATTTTTTTATTTTATTTTAACGGAAATGTCTTCATTCATATTAAAAAAGTCAAGTTCATAAAAATTCTTGTTTGTGTAAATGATATTATAACCTTTTACAAAACTTTTTTGGTGTTCATTACTTAAATAAAAATGTGTTGAAATACATTTTCAGATAGTATACTGATCCTGAATGGGAAAATTGTCTGATTAGTGCAAACTATTGATACAGCAATTGATAATATGTAAACATAACTAATTCATTCACTTACTTCGGTTACAATTGTAGACGAGTAACGACTAAAATCATAATCCCAGCTTTCGCAGGTTTCATTATTTATGTCAATACATGTATTAGTTTTAAATGTATAATTAGAATTTCTAAAGTAACATTTTTTCACAATTTATGATTTGTATTTAAAAAGGTTACCATAAAAATTATTCTTACTTGTCTTCTTTACACCAAAACACAGGAGTAGCAGCCATAAATAATTGATTATATGCATGAAATCCACATGGTAATACACAAGGTAAAACAATTATCCACATTAATCTTTTTTGATACGAGCCATATTCTCCAACATCCATTAAAATTTTATCAAAATCCATATTCAGTATTAAAAAGACTTGTATGTTTTAATGTTAAATGCATTATAATCAAAAATATCTTATGAACACGGTTTATGTATATACGGTTTAATTAATTTTAACTCCCCTTTTTACTCTTTTGTAAACTCATTAACCTTTTTAAACTATCCCATAGAATTATTGTCTAGTAAATACACAAAAATTAAAATACAGACAAAATCTTAATTAAATATACAAATGCCCTATACAGTATTTGGATGCGGTAATTGGAAGAGTAATTTTTTAATTAAAAAAAATTAGTTGACTTGTCAAACGACTTCCTTCAGTTTTGGAGTAAGAGAAAGAAAGAAAAACGATCTAAGATCTCTTAGATTAATTTTTTATAAGTAAAATGAGACTAAAACAATATTTAAAAATTAATCTTCTTTATTTAGTACTTAAACTGTTAAAATAATAGGATTTATCGCTGCTAGTAAAAACTAAATTATACTTCAAGTTTTTTAACGATAGTAATAGAGAGTAACTGGATTTATAAAAATGGTTTCGAAGTTTTGTGTGAAAATTCTCGATTTTATATTTTACATTTTAGCTGCGATGCGAAGCTGAGGAGGTATTGATTTTACTATGATGTGGTTTTTTTGTTTTTTTTATGTCAGTTACCACTTTTTCTCAGCTCTCACCGAACCGATTTCTTTTAACGATACGTCAAAAGATCACAAATTGTATCTTGTCAAAGACATTAACCTCAACCAATTGAAAAAATTTCCCTTGTTCCCCGTAAATGGGGGAAATCTCCAAAAAAATTACAAATTTTAAAAATTGCTAATTTTTGACATTTTTTCAATTATTTTTACTTAAAACTGCCATAACTTTTTGGAAAATGTATGGATCAATATAATTTTTTTTTATAGATGCATGATGTCTTTACCTATCTTTTGGTATATTTTTTTATAAATCTGACCCTTTACCTGCCTTTTTCATTCGACATACTTTATCTTAATCAGGATATTAATAAGGAACTAGCAGATCATGTAGCTTTTGGAATAATCCACCAATTTTTTAAAATTAAACACTATCTAAAGATTTGCATTGAAGCTTTTTTTTTATAATGATTTTAATCACTGTCAGATATCATTATACTTGATCCAATTATGCCACGTCACCACTGCACCACGACCTACTGTGCTGGGATTTTATGATAGTGTGCGTTTTTTTATGTTTGTCCATGAAAATACTCAGCTATTATTGGAATTATTTTAATGGTCAATTTGTAAATGAACCTTTTAACGCTAAAAATTTTAAAAACCTCTATTTTTAGAAATTTAAAAAATATATCAAAATTACACACCGTAAAAAGTAGCCTTTTCAAAAAAAATGTGATATTATTATAACTTTTTTATAACACTAATTCTAATACAATTTTAATATAATATATTTTTAGCAGTAGGTGATTAATTAGATAGCAATTACAATTTTAATTTGTTAAGTTCATAATATCAAGAAAAATAAAAATTAATACTAAGAGAGATTTAAAACTTTATTTAAAATAAAAGCACTTTTAAGAGTAGCGATGGGTCGATCGCTCACTTTGAATATTTTGCGATCCAAATTTTTTGAGAATGGTATTTTTATTTTAGGTCACTGATGACCTTTTTTTATTTTGACTATTTTTAACTAATAAGAAAAAAAACATTTCAGTTTAAATATATTTCATATAATTTACAATACCATGATAGAGTTAATAGCTTAAGCAGCCGTGATCACCAAATATCGTTTTATCATTTATATTAAATTCATGTTTAAACGGAACACGTTTTGTTATTCGTTTACATTCTAAAACAGAACTCGTTCCCTTTTATCGTTCTGTTTAAAAAAATATATATATTTAAAAACTTTCTATTAATATTATAACATTAGTTTAAAATTAATGTACAGAGTATATTTTAATCATTTCGATCATAAGCACAATTTGAACAAAATGTTTACACTTCTAACTAACCACCTTCTTAAAAATATTTTTATATAAATTAACATACAATTTTTATAATTTTTCAACGAGTGGGGGGGCTACCACTGAATTAGGAAGGCTACGCTCCATCTGGATTCCCAGATAGCGCCTAGGATACTGTGTTTTCACTAAATTACGTTAATATGTAATCAATTATTTTTATAATATATTCCAATCATACACATTTCTATATTATCTGAATTCAATATTCAGTTTTATTGAAAAGAAAATATATCTATTAAAAAATTATTTATTTTAAACATACAGAGTAATCGATTTATCGTAAACTACACTCATTAGTCTCAAAATAAATAAAATATTATAAAAATAATTTTTGATTTATTTTAGTTACATATAAATCTTGATTTATCAGATAAAAATTACTTTTTAGAATTAACTTAAAGGAGTGTCAACTTATATGTGCTAATCTAAATGAATGATAAAATTAATAAATAAATTTAGTTAATAAATAGTGCAATTACAAAGGAAGCATATTGTGTTTCTGTAATATTTCCTTTATTTGTTAAATACCAAAGATATCCATAGAACTAGCAAATAAATAACCGTTGTGACAGGGACGCAGACTGAAAAAGGACATAGAAGGCTACATAGCTGTAAGGATAAATAACAAAAAATGTCCATTTCTATTAGTTTACAATAATATATCTACAATTCTAACAGAGGATAACCACTTTCTTATTTATAATTAATATATGACAATAATTTTATGTAAAAATTGATGTTTTAATTAGAGCACATTATTTATACAAAAGGGTCAACGCAGCCCGCACCTACGTGGTTACTACAACTATGTGTGATGCTATATGCGTTTATAAAACGATTTGGCGATGACTATAAATTTATAAGTACTTCAAATAAATTAATATCTTTAAGATATAAAAAATGTTATTACTGTAATTATTTAGTAGCTTAATCTTCGTGGCGCATTTAATACTAAATGGTTTATATATAGGTTACTATTCCATAAAAATAAGCAAAACGTGTAAAAAAAAATATTTTTACAATTATTTTATGTAATATAAATTATTTTTATTGTTCTACATAAGAATTAACAAAGCTCAAAATACATTATTAATAAATATAAATTTATAAAATACTCTTTGTTTTTCTCTTTTTTTCTCCTTTCACAAAAACTTTTCCTCTAAGTGCTTTTAATCTTTTCATTTCATCTATGAAATCTTGATGTTCGTCCCTAAATAGACCATATCTTCGAAGGTTTTTTATTAAAAGCCCAGTTTCTACATGACGAGGATAATAATTGATTATGTTTTCTTTTTTATACAATGGCTCTTCACTAAACATTTTAACCACCTATAAAATAATTTTTAAATGTATTAAGGTTGTATCATTAAAAATAAATACAATATTGGAGAAATAATTTTTGATATATTTTAATGATATATAATTCTTGATTTATTAACTAATAATACTTTTTAGAATTATCCTTTATAACTTAAAGAAGTTTCAACTTTATTTTTTTAAATGACTATAAACATATTTAACTAGTTTATAAAATAGGAAATAATATATTTAAGAAAATGACTGGTCGATAACAACTTTTGAACCAGTACTTTGGATGTTAATTTCATTTTTATACCTTGGAAGGATGAAGAGTACGGCCGAGAAATGATTAGTGATAATAATAGCAGAACATATTCTTCACCTCCAGTCGTTACTTTAAATTGTTAATAGCTTCTGAAATACTGGTCCAAAAGTTGTCCCTGGCACTTGTTAAAACAATGAAAACCAAACAACTTGAGTGTTTCAGATTTTACTTTGATCTTTTACGATCATAAAAATATTATTCCACAATAAATAAACCGACTCAGCTTACCATAACTAATTTACACATACGCCCTATTAACTGTCAGACCACGTCCATCGTAATCCGAGCAATGTAAAAATTTGATGATTGTACCACAATAGGAGGCATTGTATATCGTTACTTTATAAATATTGCGCACGAATTTTTTTACACTAAACTACGATATTGATATTTATATATATTGCACAATAGATATAAACATAAAGTACATTTATGATGAAAACCTAAAGCACGAATTTTAATTTTAAATAAATAAATTATATACAGAGTGCTCAGGAAGTAAGGAAACATGCTAGTTAAAAATAGTGAAAATAGTAGAAACCCGTTCCTTACTTATTGAACACTCTATATAATATATTATTTTATCCTGCGTATAGCATTCGCTTCTGCTACACATTAGGTTAGGTTTAAATTAATCCCTTTTCCAAATCGATTTTTCAGATTTATACTACTACTACTACTCACAATAATAACCTGACAACCATATGACCGCCAATAAAAAGATAGGATTACACAACAATGGCCACAGTTAGTATATAGGCCTAAACAGCTATATTATAACTATTTACTATCTTATAGTATTGCGTTCAACCTCT
This sequence comes from Daktulosphaira vitifoliae, assembly GCF_025091365.1. NCBI lineage: Eukaryota > Metazoa > Arthropoda > Insecta > Hemiptera > Phylloxeridae > Daktulosphaira > Daktulosphaira vitifoliae. The sequence continues at coordinate 1,286,518 of NW_026099576.1, read as the reverse complement.
CTTATGCAGAGAGTATCAAGCCTAACTGACAACGCTTATAAATTTTGGCGCAATTATTTTGTGAAATTTTATTTAATGATTATTATCTTCTTAGACTATGTTAAAGGCATATTTTTTGTTAATTATCACTAATAAAAAATAAATAAAATTTTATTATGTTTTTTAAAAGTTTCAAAATAGCCATTTTTTAACCCTTTTCTTGCAAAAAAAGTTTGAATGATTGACATACATTTTATTACAAATACTCATTGAGTTACAAGTATTTTAATACATAGAGTGAGATTGGAATAAAGTTGAATACAACTCGTATTGGTGTATATTTATAACACATAGTCCACCTTCATTGTATAGCTACTCTATGTATGAAAAATATTTGTAACTCAATGAATATTTTTCCTAAAATTGATATTGACACATCAAAGTAGTAGAAGATAATTAGTAACGCAGGAAACAGGAGGCAAGAGAGGCAGTTACCCCATCGGTCATAAGATAAGTAGACAAAAATATCATTTCGTCCTCCCACCCTTTGCCTAATTTAATCTGACGAAAAATTTATGGATAAAAAAAATTAATTAATATTGTTAAAAGGTTATTAAGGGTAAAGTTTATAAACTATCAAATTTTTTTTTATGATCACTAATAGTCACCAAAAAACATCATTTAACTATTTTTTTAGCTTTATAACAATTTAGGGAACCTATTTTGAATTTTGTCCCCTCAATGTAAAAAATTGTTTAGGATGATTGGATTGAGTTAAGTATATATATAAATATATATTTTTTTTTATCTCAGTTATAGGAAAATCATATTTTATAATTTCTTAAAAGAAATTATAATAGCTTTAATGATAAAGATACAGAAGCTTTAAAAATAGTTATTAAATAAGAAATGGATTATAGAGCACTTGTTAGGAATCCCAATTCTATTTTTTATTTGAATGTTTTTTCCAAAACTAAGAATAAATTTATTAGATTGTTATAATTGTTGTTATTAAACCAATGTATATAGAACACTTCATACTAATTATGACATAGATATCGGAAAAAATTTCTGATGGCTCACTTTACCATTATTGTAAAAAATATTACAATATAAAACACAGACAGATCACCCGCTATCATCGACTGAAGAATTGATAATGATTGATTAATAATTAATAATAATAATAATTGATCCTCTACATCAGTGGTTCCCAACCTTTTATGAGTGTGACCCTAATATTTTAAATTTAACTTTTAACGACCTAAAAAAAAAAATAATCATAATTGCAAACAATACTTTCATTTATTAATACAAAATCGGTTAATATATAGGTACAATAATCTATCCTCAAATACTAAATAAAATAAATTTAAAAAATACTAATAAAAAACTGAACAAAATACGTGATTTACGTCATAAAAAGCCATTTATTATTTTTTTCAAATTTGACATGGTATAATTGTATTAACTCTTACTTAATGACTTCCTTGATGCTTAATATATTCCACGAGTTCTTCAATATTTGGATGTATATTCATTGAAAGTGCACATCACATATCGTGTTGAGCATCAAGGTGATTTCTATACTTTGTTTTGATGACAACTAACGTAGAAAACCCGGCTTCACATAAGTATGTGGTTGGGAATGGTAGTAATGCATTTTCGGAATCTCTTGATAAAATCGGTTTATCTTTTAGTTGTGCCCAAAATTGCGTCAAACACATTCTTGAAAAATTGTCTTTTAAGATTTGACTGGCTTGAAGGTCAAGAAATTCTTTTTGGAACCCGCAAATGTCTTCACCAACTTCGTGAACAGAAACTTCAAAAGGATTTCTTACCTAACTGTATTTACTGAACTCTACGTTTTCTGGTATATATCGATCGAGTTCCAACTGTAATTTGTTCAAGTACTTTTGAAGCAGTTATTTTAAGTCATTTAATGTAACTTTTGTTGAATCTTCAAGAAATTCACTTAAAAGGTCAAATGTGGCAATATTTCCTTGAGATAGTTTTTCCTGCCAAAGTCCGAGCTTTTGTTTGAATGATGAGATTTTTTCACCAATGTCGATCATTGTCCTATTCTTTCCTTGCATTTCAATGTTCAATTCATTTAACCGTCCAAAAATATCACTTAAAAAAGCCAATTTAGCAACCCAAGAATCGTCATTGAATTTATCAGACAATGAGTGTTTTTTTTCCGTTAGAAAAATTTGTATTTCTAAACGCAAAGACATAACACGGGTAAGAATTTTTCCACGGGAAAGCCAACGTACATCCGAGTGATAAAGTAAATTTACATACTGTGATCCCATCTCATCACACATGGCATGGAATATTCTTGAATTTAGTGCTCTAGCTTTTATAAAATTGACAATTTGAATTACAGAATAAAGTTCTGGCTGAATTGTTGTTTTTTGTAATAAAACTGTAAGTGTATTGGACGGACAATCGAGACGCATACGTTTTATTTTATTTTTACGTTCCTTCCAAAATTGTAATGGTTTATTTATCAATGTGGGGTGAACAGTGTTGAGATGCCACTTGAGTTTATTTTCCTTCGTTGATTCATTAGATAAAACTTACAGGCAGAATACACATTGAGGACGCACTAATCCTGATCGATCTTTTATTTCTGTAAAACCAAACTTAAAAAAAACATCTTTATAGGGTAACGCGCGCTTAGCCATTACAAAAAATTAAATCACTTGAATATTAAATAAGAATATAGAATTACACAATATCATTAAATTATCAATACTTATATACGTCCAGACGTACGTTGTACATATTATATTTATAGTATAAATATAATATGTATACATTTTATACAAAACTACAATAAGGACACACCAAACCGCACCTTGACGTTCCGGGAATATATTATGAACAAAAATAGAAATTATATGCCTGTTACGTCATATAGTAGTATACTAGTATAGTATCTAGCTACACCACGCTATGAGGGTACGACCGCGAACAGCCCGCACCAATCCATTTACATAGGTATTTAATATTATTTTATCTTCGATAATTTTATTATCACAATATTTCGGGATTTTTTTTTCAAAATTAAAATTATAATATAATAAAATATAATATGTAAACTGTAAGTAATTCTTTCGCGACCCACCATGAAAACCTCTGCGACCCTAATTTGGGTCGCGACCCGAAGTTGGGAACCGCTGTTCTACATTCAAGAGTACTTGTGTTTTGCACTTCGTCTGAACCTCGTATTCAGGTATAAAAGAAAGAAGGTAACTCTCATTCTCTTCCTATAACAAGGGATCTAGACAAGGAGACTAGACTCCTTGTCCTCTTCTTATAGTGTTGGTGGTAATCTTTTGCTTATAAGGCCTACAGGGGAAGACAAGAGGGGGCGTTTGTTTCCCCCTGGACTTTGGGTATACATTTTTAAAAATTATAATCAATCTGATTTAAATTTGTATAATCTGAAAATTTTATTTATAAAACAAAAAAATTTAACTGGATTTCTAGATGTATTTATTTTTATTGACTTAATGGGTTTTATCGTCATATGCCGTTACATTATTGTCGACCGATAGCTATCGGCTATTGTCTAGTATATTTGAGAGGTTTTTATCAATTTGTACGGAAATTCCATAATGGAACGACGAGTGACGATCGACTATTCTAGTTTTATTTATCAGCACGCTTCCTTCAATGAAATACGCAAACAAAGCTGCCTAAATACAGTACGTTCTATACTATACATTTATAAGTATTTTTATAGTAAGTTTCATTTTTATAAATCATAATTATATTTATATAGTCGATTGTCTAATATTATACTATTATGGACATCAGAATTTTTTTCAAAAAACCTAAGTTTTGTGATTTTGATAATCAACCCTCAACTTCAGTAATTGAAATAAATAATACAGAATCGTGTGAAGTTGAAAGTACTTCGATTGCTATAAATACAAAAAGTAATGTTATTAGTGATGGGATAACGGATGAAAAAGATATATTGGAAAATATTTAAATCGAGAAAATATTGACAATTCTTTGAAATTCGAACTTTTGCGTCATCCTTGGGTACTCAACACTAATTATAACTTTAAAAGTGATTTGAAACCAGGAATTACTCGTGCATTTAGGCACAATTGGTTGCACGAAAACAGTTCATGGTTAACTTATTCAGTAGTTGAGGGTGTGAGAGGAGCTTTTTGTAGAGTATGTGTGCTGTTTAAGCCATCTATTCACAGAGGTGTACAAGGTAAATTTATAATAAAACCGTTTACTAAGTACAAGGATTTTCATAACTTTTCTAAAATACATATATCTTCAAAGTGACATTCTGAATCAATATCTAGAGCTAAAGATTTTATGGATATTATGAATGATAAAAAAACTTAGCTTCGATCCACGACAAGTGAAGACCGATTAAATGATTTATGTATGTTAAGTGTACATCGTGAAAAAGTTAAGGCAAGCAAAACTCAATTCATTGAACAGTTAATAACAAGATTTGCAACAGAACAACCGCGAAGAATTCAATTTTTATTTAGTAATGACTCATGAATATATATAATAATTATATATATATTGAAATTTTCAGTTAATTAACACTTAATATAATGTTACTTTTTGGTATTTAATTTTTTTTGGCTCCCCCCTGATAAATTTCCTGCGGTCGCTTATGGCTTATAATAATAAAGTGACACGGCACCGCCTTACGCTCTAGGCTGGCGCTAACCCGTCTCGATATCAGCCGTTCAGCTATTAATATGACAATTGGTTGTAATCGGGTGTTTCCCCGCCCTTGACACTGTGACAAGATCGCCGCCTAATATGGATTATTGATAATGCATTCTGTTCCGTTTTCGACGTTAACCTGGACTAGTTGTTGCGTTTCATTTTCATTGTTTTTTTGTTGTTGGCGATTATATTTATTATTACTATTCTTATTAACTAGTGTCAAACTAACGAGGAATATATTAATGTATTATAATATTATTACTTAAAAGTGTGATTTGAATAAATAAATATACATACAGACATATAGACTTATATATATTTTCCTATACTACCGCTGTGACTATGTGGTGTTAAAATTTCTATATATATCTATATAAATAAATAAATATATATATATTTATTTATTTTTTTTTTTGGTGTGGTGTATATGGAAATCTTAAATACACCGTATATTGGATACGCGTTAAAAGTTATTTTATAAATTAATTTTTATAAAATTATTTATGCTATGAAAACGAATAATATTATAATTGGCTTGTGTCTTTGGGTTAAATTACCTAAAACTACTTATGTTTCTTTATTTTATATAAAATATTTTCAAATTATTTATAGTCAACATTAATAAACAAATGAATCATTTTTTTAATAATTATTCACAAATTAATTTCTTATCATCAATCTAAAGTCTACCATACTCTGGTCAGCGGACTGTGCTCTGTACATCTCCCGCCATCTATTATACAAGCAAATATATATTGCCCTTATATGGGCTATCTGACTAAGAACATCATCCGAATTATGCAGTTGAATGTCGAAGGCTTCAGTAAATCTAAAGCGGAGATACTAGAAAGAATCGCAATGAAAGAAAAAATAGATGTACTCGTTGTCCAGGAAACTCACACGGCCGATCAGGAATAACTATTGAAAAGAAGGCTTATTATAGGATTCACAATTGCCGGTGCTACTTTTCACAGCAATTATGGCACCGCTACCTATATAAAAAGTGACTTAAATGGAAACACATTAGAACCTTTGAAAAAACAGCATCTACACTATTGAGACTTGAGTTGGAAATCTACACGTAACCAATATCTAAAAGCCCCCAAACGTCATTTGGCCCACCCCTGCACTCCACTCACCTAACCTCCACACTATTTACATAGGTGACTTTAATAGTCATAACACTATATGGGGAAACAACGAAAATGACACTCAAAGAGAAGAACTTGCTGACTGGAGTGAAACCGAGGGTTTAGAATTAGTTCACGACGCTAAACAAAGGGGAACGTTTAGATCTGTCTGATAGAATAAGGAGTATAATTCGGATTTGTGCTTTATATTTACAGACCAGAATGGCACTACTCTAGAACTTCTAAAAGAGTTTTAACGGACTTTCCGATCAGCCAATTGACACGGCCCGCGTCGCTTCGTTATACACGATGCCCCGCGACTCGTGCCACCTTTATCAGCCGTCGCCCTACTATGAGTATTTGACTGACCAACACCGCGTGTGATACGCTACGGAACAAAGTCCAGCAAATGCCGCACGGCCTACGATGACTCGCCGCAAATGGTGCGGGAGTCTTCTCCCCGTTGTGAAAGCGACAACGTCGACCACATTTTTGGGACGTAAGTCGTGTCACAATATAAACCGGTCGTCATAGAAATCGGATACCAAATCCAGACAATCAGGTCTATACCTAAGGCAAGGTGGAATTTCCATAAAGCCAACTGGTCTTTGTTTACTAAAACTTTAGATGATAGCGTACGGTGGATCCCTCCAAGTACCGAAAACTATAAACGTTTTACAAAACTCATCATCAACACCGCAGAAAAGTACATCCCTCGCGGCTATAGAAAAAACTATGTTCTTGGATGAAATAATGAATGTAAAACATTATACACCTTCTTCAAACGTTCGGGCAACCATGACTACGCAAAGAAGACTCTTTATGGTCATAAATGCGCATACAATTCTCTCCAGATTTCACATTATCACTCTGTTTCTATTTTTTTTATTAGTGAGAGTTATATTTTAAATGGACAAATGACAAATTCTCTCTAGCTAATCACATGTTATTCTATGAACTATCATAAATGTTTATTAACTTATTCGGTTTACTAATACAGTAAAATTGAATACTCCAATATTGATTTTTAAAACTATTTTTCTAAATAAATATATTAAAAGCTTATATTAAACTATAATTTATAAATATGGCTTGTATCCCAATGCTGACAAGTTACAAAAATAAAATGTTTAAATTATTAATGATACGTGTATAAAATGCTATCTATCACTTACCATAAAATGGTACATTTATTACATCAGTAAGGAATATTTTTTGCACTTAATAAATATCAATTTGCATAAGAAATTAGACTACATATAATAGATACATATTTATTATTTACATTATAAATAAAAATACTAACATACTAACTGAAATTGTGTTACCTTCATTGACTTTTCATTAGTTGGACGAACAACCTCACCAAATATTCTATTACTAAGCATCTTCATACGATAACTGTACTGAGTTGTAGCACTAGTTAATTCAGTATACTTAAAAAATCGCATGTTGCCACAGTTTATTAAATCTGTAAGAATTATCTTTTTAACAACATTAATTACAAACATAAGAAATGATACTTGGACATTTTTAGATTAAATGATCAAATAAAAAAATATGTAATAATAAATATATATATATATATAAATAATTGTATATCATAGTTGAAAAATCATTATACCAAGTAGTGGTTAGTTATTTTATAGATTTTTACAGGAAAGTTTACATAATTCTATGAGAGACATTCGGAACAAATTCATTTAGAATTTTATTTTATTTTGTTATCTTAGAATATGTTAAATGAATATAAAATAAACCAAATGACTTATATCTCTGAAGTTTTATTCTTTAAAAGGTTAATCAACATCTTTATAAATTTGTTATTTTTTTAATAAAATCTAGTACTATTATTTTTTCTTGTATAAACTATATAAGCTGCCTTTGTAATATTTATTGTTTAATTTATTTAGAATTATTATTTTTATTCATTAAATTCTTTAAGATGGTAAAAACTACATGTAATATATTTTTTATATTCTTTTAAAATGTACAATAATTTCAAATTTTACATTAAATATTTACTTACTATACACTGACTCAATACTATGGATTGAAAATTAAGAATCAGTTTTAATTTTACAATTAAATTCTATCATCTATATAAAAGCTATTATTTAAATAGATAAGAAAAAGAAGTGCAGAACAGATTATTAATGGTGAGTTACAGTTTGAGAAAAACAAATTTTTTGAATAAATCAGTAATAGTCAAAATAACATTAATATTATCATCAAATTATTACTGTATTGCTACAGAATAGATAAGATCTTATCTATTCTGTCGTAATACCATCGATTAAATACACATAGATAGGCCACGGCATTCATACAATTGGCAACTGATTTTTTGTTAATTTATACCCGTAAAGATAGCGCTATATAACCTCTGGGAAATATTAAATATTTAATAATTACTATCCAGTTTGCTGATATTCAAATAATAGTCACAATTATTGATGTACGGTTAACATCATTAGCGCAAATTAAGATACGAACCAGTTAATACTAAAAGGCCATTGCTTATTTGATTTAAATGAAACTTTTCGTTTTAAATACGAATTCGATAAAATATGTGTTTTTAGCTTCGATGCGAAGCTGAGAAGGTATTAATTTTACTATGATGTGTTTTTTTTTTTTTTTGTGTGTGTCTGTATACGCGTAATCTCAGCTCTCACTGAACCGATTTTGATGAAAAATATGTCAAAAGATCACAAATCGTATCTAGTTGAAGACATTACCCTCAAAAATTGAAAAAATTTCACTCATTCCCCGTAAACGGGGGAAATCCCCCAAAAATTACAAATTTAAAAATCGCTAATTTTCGATATTTTTTCATTTCTTTTTACTTAAAATTGCCATAACTTTTTTAAAAATGACCGAATCAATATAATTTTTTTTTTATAGATACTTTAGATATTTACCTATCGTTTTATATATTTTTGTGAATATTTGACCCTTTAACAGCCTACAGGAAGTGCTTCCAAATGGTAACTTTTTTACAAAAAATTAACTTTTGAAAATGTTCCGGAAAGACTGACACTTTTATATATATATTAAATTAAAGCTTATGTAATATACTTAAATTTGAAAAAAAAAATTTGACCTCTGGACTTGTCTTTGTGGTGAAAATGGACATCAAAGTTAAAGTAAAACGTACGATTTCCATGAAAAAAATTCTTGATTTTATATGTTATATTATTTAATTTATATTTTATATTACTTTTGGAAAAATGTATGGATCAATATATTTATTTTTTTATAATAAATATTTATATACCCCTTTCATCTGGCACGCTTTTTTTATAAATCGGATCATACCCCTTTTATAAGGGGGGTCAAAACTTTAAACATGCGTATTGTTACTAAGATATTTTCAATTTAATTTTTGAAAGTCTTCCGGAAATACTGACATTTTTATATATATCTTAAATTAAAGCTTATGCAATATACCTTAATTGAAAAAAAAAAATTTGACCTCTGGATTTGTCTTCATGGTAAAAATGACTACCGTATTCAAAAATTTGCTATTTTTGTGTTAAAATTCTGGGTTTTGTATTTTATATTATTTTAAAATATCTGACAAGGAGAGTACAGATTTTCATAAATATTATATAAATAAAATATTAATATAGCATAGAAAGTTAAACTTATTTAATTTTGTTTGCTTCTTTTAAGTCGAGAAAAATAACTTTGAAATTCAAATTAGCTTAAATAGACAATTTTTTCAGCCGACGGCATCGACATACGGTTGTTGAGTTGGTAAAACTTATGTTTTACACGCTTGGGGTACGAGGTTCCAACCCGCGTATGGCAATGAATTTTTGCATTTTTTCTTAATTCTTTTTAAGTTAGTATAAATTTTTAACTTGTTTGATTTTTATCTCATTTAAATTCAATAACTTCAATAAAGATCAAGGATCCCATCACTAGTCGTCCCTTGCAAGAAGAAATTTCTTATTCGTATTCAAATTATTGGCTTAAATGCATTTTACCACCCCATCGAGATTTTTCAAATTTTTTTTTTTTAGATCAATTTAGTTTTTCATACCGACTAAGAATATAAAAAAAATGTTTGTCGGCGAAGTCTAGTTTAAAAGTTATGAGCTTTCAAAGATTTCAATAATCATATACAAATTTTGTTATATACTGCTGTTTTTTTTTTGATAATTTTCATTAATTAACTATAAAAAGTATTCTCGATGATGTAGTTACCGAAGAATAGTAAATTTAAGAGTATTTATCAGTACATTAAACGTGTTAAGGTAGTGTTGAAGTAAATAAATTAAATTTTTTTTTGAATTTTTTTCAATATTATATCACCATTTTAACATCAAGGTTTTATACTTGTTGGGTCACTGAGAATTTCAGTCGAATGGGTTTAAATAGGTTGGGTTTGGGCTTGACTTCTATCCTCTGGGGGTTTGGGGGCGTGAGCCCCCATCCCATGAGAGTCCCGAAGGGGCTCGAATCGGTCACCGGAGCCGGCAGGCGTAGGTGACCACAACTTATATTTAAATGGGTTTGTATAACTCAACATTATAACATTAAGATATTAGTAAGTATATTTTGATACCTCAACAACTTAACTAATATCAACAATATCTAATGTAATAGTATTTTTTTTTTGTTTACAACAAGTGTTAATTGGTGTACATAATAAACAGTAAAAACTTTTATTTTATTGAATTAACAGTTCTATGTAAAACACCACATCGTTGTTTTTTTTTTTTTTTTGCTCAAATTGAATTAATTGAGTTTCTTGTTATTTTTATTTCGTATTGCGTAAATTTGATGTGCGTAGTTTTGAAAAAAAAATTTGGAAAATCCTTATTTTTAAAGATAATTTTGGTTTTAGGATTTTTAGAATGAGGATATTATGTAATAATTACGTCATTATAGTTTCACAATAGTATCATGAGAAAAAATCCCAAAAATTAACAAAAAAAAAAACAATTTTTGAGCTATTTTTAGTTTTTGACGTTTCAACTTTAAAAAGCTATAACTTTTGAACCAATTTTTTCCGACAATTTTTTCAAACACTTTTGAAAAAAGCATTGAAAAATACACGTTTTAAAAAAAAAAAAAATGAAAAAACTCGATGGGGTGGTAAAATGCATTTGTTCCAAATTATTTTACTATATTTTAGATTTTAGCTTCGATACATAGTTGAGAAGATTTTTTTTTGTGACTATCATTTATTTTCTCTGCTCTATCTTGACCTACTTTTTTCAACAATACGTCAAATGACTACAATTCGTATCTAATTGAAGATATTACCATCAAAAATTGAAAAAAATTCTAATTTATCAATTAAACAGTTAGTTATTCCATGTTCTCTATACAGACAATTAAAATCATTCATTTCTAATGTTTTCAAAGTATTTATTGACGAATCAAGTTTGATATAATAGGTTTCAACTACAAAATTCAATCATTTTACTTTGTAATTTAATAAATTTTTTACTGTATTTGTGTGTACTACTACTAGACTATAATATTACAAATTTTTTGGTAACATGTTGCTATATAAATCATTTCTTAGAAAAGTGATTTTTAGTTTCTCCTGAATTAACAATTGATTTTACAATTATAATCAAATTTTATAATACGCTCAATTAAGTAAATCTTTTTAACAACTTTGTTTTGATTGGTTCATTTAGTTAAAGTAAATCATTAAATTTAATTCAGTTCTGGATATTTCAATTGTAAAATCTTTTCATACAACAAAAGTTACTAGGAAATTATTACTATTACTTCTATTTAAGTTATCTATTACCATAAAAATGCAAAAAAATATTTGTTACTCTGATAAATTTACTATAAATAGTAATTATAAAACTTTCTGACTGCATATTGATCTTAACGATACAATTTTTTTAATTGACATAAAATTTTCTATTTAATGATGTCAATGTCAAACTTGACAATTGAGCTAAAAGTTATGGTAAAATAAATTATTTTTTAGCTTCGATGCGAAGCTGAGAAGGTATTAATTTTACCATGATATGTTTATTTTTTTTTTTATTTTTTATTTTTTTTTTTTTGTGTCTGCCACTACTTTTTCTCAGCTCTCACTGGACCGATTTCTTTTAACAATACGTCAAAAGATCACAAATTGTATCTAGTTGAAGACATTACCCTTAAAAATTTAAAAATTTTCCCTCGTTCCCCGCAAATGGGGGAAATATCCAAAAAAATTACAAATTTAAAAATCGACAAATTTTGTCATTTTTTTCACTTTTTTTCCTTAAAACTTCCATAACTTTTTCAAAAATCAACAAATCAACATAATTTTTTTTTAAACTAAAACCTTAGATATTTTCCTTTCATTTGATATAATTTTTTTGAAAATTTAACACTTAACCTGCTCATGGGGGGGGATTTAAAATTGCAACTTTTTTACAAAAACTAACTTTTTCAACTTAATTTTTGAAAATGTTCCGGAAATACTGCGTCCTTTAAACATATATCAAATTAAAGCTTATTTTATGTACTATAAAATGAAAAAAAAAAATTTGTCCCGACACTTTATCTTCTGCATGTAAACGGTTGCCGTAGTTAAAAAAACACTATTTTTGTGTTAAAATTTTCGATTTTCAATTTTTAATTTTCAACTTAAAAATGCTATAACTTTTCGAAAAATGCATGTATCAGCACAATTTTTTTTTTTCTAAATACATTATAAGTACATCTTCCATTTGACATACTTTTTATTAAAATTAGACAATTTCCCCTTATATAGGGGGGGTTCAAACTTTGAAACATTGTATAAAAAATAGAACTTTTTCAACTGAACTTTTGAAAATGTTCCGGAAATACTGCGTCCTTTAAACATATATCAAATTAAAGCTTTTTTTATGTACTATAAAATGAAAAAAAAAAATTTGTCCCGACACCTTATCTTCTATGTGCAAATGGCTGTCGAAATTATAAAAAAAATGTAATATTTGCGATAAAAATCACCTTTTATAACGATGTTTTTTGTACTTAAAACTGCCATAACTTTTTCAAATATTAACTAATCAAAATAATATTTCTTTATATTGAAACCTTAGGTAATTTTCTTTCATTTGATATCATTTTTTTTTGAAAATCTAACACTTATTCTGCTCACAGGGGGGATTTAAAATAGCAACTTTTTTACAAAAACTAACTTTTTCAACTTAATTTTTGAAAATGTTCCGGAAATACTGCGTCCTTTAAACATATATCAAATTAAAGCTTATTTTATGTACTACTAAATGAAAAAAAAAAATTTGTCCCGACGACCTATCTTCTATGCGCAAAAGGCTACCGTATTTAAAAATATGCTATTTTTTATTAAAATTCTAGGTTTTGTATTTTATTTTATTTTAAAATATTTTATTAGGGGAATAAACTGACTTTCATGAATATTATATAATTTCATTGACATAGAATAAAGTTCATAAGACATATGATATTATACTTATTAACATTTTTTACTTTTTTAAAGTCGAAAAAGTAATTTTTAAATTTGAGTTAGCTTAAATAGCCAATTTTATCATGCAACAAAAATCAACGAATAGTTGCCGAATGGGTAACACCTTGATCTTTAACGCCTAGGGTACGAGGTTCAAATCCGTTTGTGGCTTCTAAAATTTTGCATTTTTTTTTTGAGTTAGAATAGAATTTTCAAATCATTTGATATTTATCTCATTTAGATTCAATAATTTCAATAAATATAAAGGATCTTATCACTATAGTCTCCCCTCGTGAGAAGAAATTGATATTCATGTTAATATTATTTTACTATGTGGTTCTTTTTCTGGCTACGATTTATTTTGCCAACCCTCACTAGACCTACTTTTTTCAACGATACGTCAAATGATTCATTTAAGTTTATGATATTTAAGTTAATGATTAGTTTAAGTTATTACTCTTAAAAATCAAAAAAATATTCCTTATTCAAATAAAAAGTAGCTTAACTAGATTTGTCCATACAAACAATTAAAATCATTAATTTTTAATATTCTTAAATTATTTATTGTCGAATTAAATTTGATATGATAAAAGTATTCAACTACAAAAGTAAATAATTTTACTTTATAATTTATTAATTTTTTAACTCTATTTCTGTGTGCTACTACCAGTCTATAATATGCCAAATTTTTTAGTAATATGTTGCTATATAAATCATAAATTTAAAAAAAAAATGATTTTTAGTTTCACCTGAAGTTAACGATGGAGTTTTACAATTATAATTATATTTTTGATAATATGCTCAATTGAGTAAATCTTTTTAACTACTTTGGTTTGATTGGTTCATTTAATTAAAGTAAATTATTAAAATTAATTAAGTTCTGAATATTTCAATTGCAGAATTTTTTTAAACACCAAAAGTTATTAGGATATGATTACTATTCTTTCTATTTCAGTTATCTATTACGATAAAAATGTAAAAAAATCGAATTTTTCTGACAAATGTACTGTAATTAGTAATTATAAAATTTCCAGATTGCATATTAATCTTAAAAATTTCATTTTTTTCAATTTAATAATGTCAATTTCAAACTTGCAAGTTGAACTATAAGTTATGGTAACAAATTCATTTTTTAGCTTCGATGCGAAGCTGAGAAGGTATTTTTCATTAAAACTTTCACTTTAAAAGACAATAAAAAATAGGTTCAAAATGATTACCTTTAACATATTAAAAATCAAAATCAGTATTAATTTAATACAATTTTTTTTGTTCTTAATTATTTTTTTTTATATGTAAATACTTATTTTTTAATAATAAGTAATAATATTAAAACTTAGAAGTAATAGAAAAAGTTTAATTGCACATTTGAAAACATCACGAAAAGTTTATTTAGAAAAGTATATTTTTTTTCTGATGAAAGTTCCTTTTGTTTAGTGTATTTATTCATAAGTAACAAAATTTTTTTATTAAAAAGTATTGCATAAATTCCTTTAAATTTGTATACGCATTAAAAGTATATGAATATACAACTCCTTTTTATTTTTATAATATCTCCGTAAAAATTACAATATTATATTATTGAATACCACTTTCATACTCAATTTAATTACTGTAATTATTATGTATTCATATATTATAGTTATAAATCGGGGTAAAATTAAGGGAATAAGTGTTATTGTTGTTTTTGAAATAATCTACCAATTTCATTTTTTTCTATTTAATAATATTTATTTCAAACTTGCAAGTTGAGTTAAAAGTTATGGTAATAAATTCATTTTTTTTTTATTAAAACTTTCACTTTAAAGAACAAAAAGAAGTAGGTTCAAAATGATTACTTTTAACATATTAAAAATCAATAATAATTTGAAAATAATTAATTATAAAAATTATATAATATATAATTAAAATAATTACTAATCTGGATATAATTAAGGAAATAGGAGTTGATGTTGGGTTGGGTTGGTTACATTTTTAACTTTATAATGCTATAACTCATTGAAAAGTGTACGAATCAACACAATTTTTTTATGAGAAATAATATTTTTTAATAATCCCTTTTTCATTCGACATACTTTATCTTAATCAGGGTATTAATAAGAAACTAGCAGATAATGTAGCTTTTGTAATTATCCACCAATTTCTTAGAATTAAACACTATCTACTGATTTGCATCGAAGCGTTTCTTATGATAGTGATTTTAATCACTGTCAGATTAAATCTATACTGGACCCAACTATGCAACATCCCCACTATGCCGCGACCCCACTGTGCTGGGTTTTTTTTATTATAAACATTTACAACAATCTACTTTAAACAATTAAAAAAATAGGTTAAATATGTCATTTTCCTTATTTTTAACATATTAATAATCAAAATCAGCATTAATGTAAAACAATTTTTTTTTCATAATTATTTTTAGATTTTTTTATATGTAAATACTATTTTTTAATAATATTAAAACTTAGAAGTGATAGAAAAAGTCTAATTGCACATTTGAAAACATCGCGAAATGTTGATTTAGAATATTATATTTTTGTTTTTGATAAAAGTTCCTTGTAGTACAATGTATAAAATTTATAACTTTGTTAACTGTTATAACTTTATCAAAAATGACCAAATCAGTATATTTTTTTTTTATTTAGATGCATGTCTTTACCTACCATTTGGTTTATTTTTTTTTATAAATGTGACCCTTTTTGCATTTAAACAAATATTTTTCGANCTTATATTTTTTCATTTAAACAAATATTTTTCGAGTTACATTACATTTAATATGAATACTAAAATTTATATTCCATTTTTTTCATTTTACGGTTACTTTTTATCATGTTATACATTGTACACAATGTTATAAATGCATATAAATATATATGTGAGTTTATTTATTTATAGTATCATTTAAGTGTAGTGTATATTAAGATACAGCCGATAGAGTAGGTAATTGATTTGACACTATATAGTTTAAACCCAACTAAATGCTAAATTGTACATTTCCAAACAACAATAATATTATGTCAATTGCCACCGGAATTTCTGGTAATATTTTTCTTTTTCTTTGCCTTAATCCCAACTACTTGGGGTCGGCCACCCTTATCCTAAGATTCCACTTGACACGATCTCCCACATCTTCTACGCTCACATCAGCTGTCCTCAAATCGTAATCAATAGCATCCCTCCATCTCTTTTTTGGTCTTCCTCTTCTTCATTCAACATTCATTTCTATAACTGTTCTTACAGCTTTCGATTCTTCTTTCCTCATACCATGACTAAACAATCTAAGTCTATTTTCTGTCATCTTATCCACGATTGACACAACACCTTTACTTCCTCTTATATGCTCGTTCCTTATCCTATCTTCTCTATTCACTCCACTCATCCAACTAAGCATTCTCATCTCTGCTCTACTTTCTTGTCAACCGCCCAACACTATGAACCATACATAGTATGAACCATACATCATAGCTGGCCTCACAATTTCATACTAAATTTAAAAACTATAATTAGTATTTATTCATATATTATATTTTAAAATCAAAGAACTACTAATCAGGATATAATTAAAGAAATAATAGTTGATGTTGCTTTTGTAATTATCCACCAATTTCTTTGAATTAAACAATATCTACAGATTTGCATCGAAGCGTTTCTTATGATAGTGATTTTAATCACTGTCAGATATTATCTATACTTGTCCCACCTATGCCTCGTCCACACTGTACCTCAACCCCAATGTGCAACCGTTTTTTTTTTATTTTATTAATATCGATTTAAATTTAAATATTATTTATTTTTTTTTAATTTTCTCTTAGTGTTGAAAATCTTAACTTATTACATAATAATTTCTCGCTACCGATTTGTCCACTGTCAAGATTTTTATATTATTTGGTGTTTAATTTCTTAACTTACCAGTAATCAAGTCTAATAAAGATATTTATTAATAATTACACATATTATAAGGTTTTCATGTATAAAATTAGTAATTTATTTTTTCAAATATACAATGAAATATAAAAAAAAAACAAATTTTAATAATATATAAATTAAAATATAAAATATAATTTAAAATATATAAATTTTAAAAACAAATATTTTAGAAAAAAATATTCAAACAAATAAAGCAATTTTAACCGAAGTTCAGATCACTAAAAATGATAAAATAAGAAGTTAAGATATGTTTTTACCACAATTAAAAAAAATACACTTATTTCCTCGTTGTGTACTCATTGTTATAATTATAATTATATAAATAATAATACAAATAAATATATTAAATGGTAAAACCACGCAAAAGGGGACCTTAGACTTCAGTACTCCAGTGAAAATATGAATTGTGATTATGACACNTCAGTGCTCTAGTGAAAATATGAATAGTGATTATGAAATAGGGAAGATTTTTTATTTAGTTGGATATTTTTACATTGATAGGTTTTAAAAATAACACAAAAATACAAAATAGGCATGATAATTCGTGTTACAATAAGATGTAAACATAGCTAATACATCCTGTTTTTAATGCAATTCCAAATATAATCCTGGCGCCGAGATATCGTATTATTAAATCGTACTCTTTTACGTGGTCTATAGTACAATTGTTTTACGATCTCTCAAAAAGTGTTAAATTTTATTTTTAATCGTGTTAAGTTTGTAGGGTTACATGAATTCATGAAATTAGGCTTGTCAGAATCTATCATTTAAGTAAAAATGACCCATACTAATTATACAACTGGAATTATATCTCCAGCTATATACAGAGTGGACCACCACTCTCTGACAACTTAAATAACTTTTGATCCAGTTTATATTTTTAGTTGATTTTTTTTTTAAATAATAGTTATACGTTAGGTCTATAGCTATATCTCAATAATTAATTTTTTTATATTTTATTAAAAATATTAATTATTTTTAAATTTAAAATAAAATGTAAAAAAAAAATCTACGCTATCTTTTCATGATTACTGTGTATACATATGATGATAGTGTGTATACATTACAAACTTGGCATAAATACCATGATAAGAAATTAGATAAGGCAATTATTACTTATCACTCTCATTCAAAAGTATATTGAAAAGATAGCGTTTTCTTCTGTCCTTTTCTCAATACGTATTTCAATGTTTAATACCGTAAAATAGTACATGAAAATTCAAATTTTCACAAACTTCAAAACGCTACAGAATATTTACTACTGAATATTAATAAGATATTTTTTTACTAAAATTTTTCTTAAATTCTACTCTACAAAATAGCTATCTTAGATTTTTTTTTTACATTTTATTTAAAATTTAAAAATAATTAATATTTTTAATAAAATATAAAAAAATTAATTATTGAGATATAGCTATAGACCTAACGTATAACTATTATTTAAAAAAAAAATCAACTAAAAATATTAACTGGATCAAAAGTTATTTAAGTTGTCAGTGAGTGGTGGGCCACCCTGTATAATAGAACAAGAAAAAAACGATTTTCAGGAAAAATTACTTAAAGTGCTCGGATTTTCAATTTTTTTTTTCAACGAAAGTACTCGGTTACGAGAGTCTGAGAAAATTATTGGCGAAGGTCGGAGAATGTCTACCGTTCGCTCGTGAGCGTTTTAAAATTTCGACCATTTTCGAAATTTAAGATCTTATGATTTGAAATTTTCACCAGATCCGCTCAATGACATTTCTGAGATATCGTAACGTATAACTATTATTTAAAAAAAAAATCAACTAAAAATATATACTGGATCAAAAGTTATTTAAGTTGTCGGTGAGTGGTGGGCCACTCTGTATATGATCATATAGTAATTAAGAAAATGTTTTTATTGGAAGTTGTATAACATAAATCAAAGATAATTATGCAATAATACCGATTTTAAACACATCAGAAAAAGATGTTTCGATTTCTATAAATAATATTAAATTTGATTTTTTACCACAAGATTTCGTGCTCATAAATAATATGTAAATACTATCAATTGTAATAATGTTAATACTAATAATAATAATAGATTAACTCTTTTAAATCAAAACCTTAAATTAAATCATTTAAACGGTAAAGAAAAGTCGTCTATTAATAATTTATGCAATCAATTGATATATTAATTTTACCCGGTGATAAATTATCTTATACTAATCAAATTGTACATAAAATAATTATTCCTAATGCTCATCCAATTAATATAAAACAATACAGATACCCTAAGTGTCATAACGAGGAAGTTGATGAACAATTAAAAAATCTTTTAAAGCAAGGTAGCATTGAAAAGTCAAATAGTCCATGGAACTCGTCTAGAATTCTAAATTTTATAAAGGAATATATATTTTATGTTTTGTCTGTTAATAAATATATGTTTGATTTGTTTTATACTTTTTCTTTGTTTGTTTTGTATAGCAGTGGTAATTACAATAAAATTCAAAAATCATGTAATTCTGTATATAATAGAACTTCATATTAAATTAGCAAGAAATCAGTAATTATAAATAAGTTTGTTTTTTTTAAGCCAGTAGTGACCATTTGGCCCTTATGTATCATTTAATAAGGGGGTGTTACTAACCCCTGGAATACTTTATTATTATGTCTTGTTTTTTTTTCATGTGTTAATAATTTTATTAGTTTTAAGAGTGTCAGGTTATTAGAGATGTCTTCGGTCTAGTATAATGGAATCTGCTGACTTGGCCCCCTCGACCTAAGCCAGCCGCCCGAATTATATGCCACCAACACGGCAAAATAGTCTGAATTCGACAGAGCATTAGTCAGACACATACGTGTGTTAGCAGAGTCTTTGATTTCGCAAACATTATATTAATAAGTTAATCTATGTAATTATTATGAAAATTAGTATTAATAGTTATTTTATTGAATTCTAATTAAAAGTTTAAATAAAGCATCTGAAAATCAAGTGTCGTCTATAATAATAATAATATAATAATATTTAGGATAGCAAAAAATTCAATTTAATCCCGTTTAATTCTAGCACTTTTGATAAATAATTGAATTTATATTGGATTTTTTTAAACCACGTACAGCGTATAAAGATAAAACATTTTTATGAAATATTGAATTTAGCTTAATTAATATTTCATTAATCGAAAAAAGCTAAGTTATTTCAAGGGTTAACTGAATTAGTTGAGTTAAAAATGTAAATAGAAAAATAAATAATTAATTTTATAGAATTGTTTAAAAAATATTTACTTTTTAGCAATTTAATAATTAAAAGAAATGGAGACATAGAGGGTCAATTGAGTTACTCTTACTATTACTAAAAATTTGTCTATTTTCCCGTTTCTAATGCCTATTAAGCTGATACTATATCAAATTCATTATTACTTCACCAAATATATAATAGAGATACTACGAAATATTACAATTCATTAGGAGCGGATCTAAAAGAATTTTTTAAGAGGGGAATATACCTTTTTCTGTTAAAATGAATATTAACTTTTTTTAAAAAGAACTTTATTTTAGAAAATAATTGTTACTTTAAAAAGAGGATATATCTCCTATGTATCTGCGCCTACTCTACAGTTGTCATTTTAAAACAATAAACTGTAGAATATCTTATTAGAAAGAAATCTTGTTGGATGAATTTTATTTTAATAAATTTAAACAAACCCTAGGTATGCTCAAAATAGTTTAAAATAGGGGTTAAAATAGGAGAGGTTAAACCTCTTTCCTCCCCACCTTTCCACTCCCATAAATTAAAACATATATTTATTGTTATATAAATATATACTATTTTTAAAAAAAGCAAAAAGTTAAGTTCTAAATTTTTTTTTGTTTTCATTGTGTTCATAGGTATAACTGAAATAAAATTTTTCGGTGTACATTTTTCCTACTTTGTAAAATACATTACATAGCATTATTACATACATTACATTATTTTACAAAGGTAAAATTTTTTTTTAACTTTATACAATATATGATATTTTGACGTATCATTTAAAAATAAAACAGTCCAGTAGGAGCTGAGAAAAAGTGAAGACAGATAAAATAATCACATTTTAGTAAAATTATACCTTCTTAGTTTCACTAAAGCCAAAAATAATTAAAAATGAAATAAGTTTTTCTAAAATAGTTTTGGATTTTGATCATTAATATTTTGAACCAAAATGTCATTGTTAACTTATTTTTCAAGGCTTTTTAAATTTTAAGATAATTAAAAAAATATAAGACACTAAATGTCTTTGTAAATCTTACCAGATGGACTCTTTAATAAATGATGAATTGTGATGTTCTTTGTCATTGTCAATTTATACATATATATATATGACAATGTATTAATTTAATTTAAATAAATAAAACACTAAACTGAATTTATTTCAATGGTTTGAGTTTGCTATTTTAACAAATATGAAAGACTTATATTTACAATTGACTAGAGTATGAGGATTTTACATTATTAACTTTAATATAAGATAATGAGTGAATAATAAGCCGATGTGCTCTTTTATATGAAACTCGTGGACAAGGAGATGAAGAGGCTAGTTTTCTTAAAACAATTTTATTCTATCATCTATTCGGGGCCACAAATATGCTTATGTTAAAAATATTTACATCCTTAAATATATTGCTCCAAGTGAGTAATATATTTAAAAAAGTAATTAAAATTATTTATAAGGTCAAGAAAAATTATTGTAGAAATTTCTCAAAACTTCTATTTTAATTCATTACAATAATCAAAAAATCATAATTAAAAAAAAAATTAATTTAACTTATGTCATGTAATTAACAATATGATAAAGATAAATTTTTAGTACAATTCCTGCCTGTTCATCATAATATATATTTTTATAATAAAGTGGAGAGTATGATTCAATAAGAGAATTTTTTACTATACCTCCTGCTTATTAACACATTCTAGTTAAGCAACTATTCTTATATAGTAAATTAAACACAAACATGGTTCTACAAAAAATTAAAGGGTAAACATTTAAACACTAGATGATATAGATAAAGGTGAATAATTACAGAAGAATTTAAAATAAGAATGTACGTTTTATTATAATTTTACATTATTATAAATATATAAGTATTAAATATTAGTGATCATTGGATTAAATAAAATAACTTTACAAAGACAAATTTGTTCTAAAAATAGTTAAGAAATATTTATTATATAACTGAACTAAAAAATTATTAGAACATTAAATGACCTACTCATTTTCATGCAACACTTCATTGTTATGTAACAATTCATCAATTTCTTGTTTAGCTTTCAGCCTTTGTTCAATAGGAACAAATAGAATTTCGTATGTCCTGTATGCAAATAATCCTGTTGACACAATAGTTAGACCTACTGCTAATGTTACAATACTCTTGTGAAGTTTGTCAAATACTCTATTTGTAAGTCTGGACATAATCAAAAATTATAAATTTATTGTTTAAAATTTGAAAATGATAAACGAGTTTACTTTGAGGTAAGATCTAAAGATTTTTGGCAAAAAAATATTGAATAACTATCAATTAAAATAATAAAATCATTAATTAAAATTGTAGCGAATCCCAGACCAATAAAAATTATTGATAATAATTTGGTTAAAATGATAATTTATTAATTATTCATTCTCATAGATAATAATGAATTTTTTATTATCTATGACCGTATTTAACAAAATGAAGTTAGCTGTTCTATTTGATAAGTCATTATATATGATGTTAGAAACAATAAATTTTAGACAACTGTTGCGCAGGAATATATTAAATGAAATATATTGGAATATTAAAGAAAATCATTAAAACATAAATTGGTAATACTGAAATGATTGATGGTGTCAAACAGTTGAGCAGTAGTGTGTAAAATCGTAAGTAATTAGTCCAGGTTTATGGTGTTGTTTATAGTTAAGTCTATAAATATAATTTAGTTAAAATGGATTACTAGTTATTGAAGATACCGATTATAAACACTGGAAGTATTAATATAACTCATAATTTTGTTTTTCTGTGATTTAAAGTATGCAGTTTTGTTGAGATCAAAGGATAATAATAATGACTGTTTAATTGAATGGCTAGTTTCGATATTTAAATACGATTTTTTATAATAAGTATGCGAAAACCTAAAGAAAAAAATATATAAATAAAATAAGAATTTAACTTTTATTAACTATCTAGTGGCTTTGATAACACCATGGGAAAAGTTACAACATCATAACTTGCAAGGTGAAGATTTTCAACGTATTTATGGCGATCATTTTCCTATTGAAGTTCGTCAGTTATTATCACCTTGGTTTGAAACAAAAGTTTGGTATGAAATAAATTTATTTTCATTTGCTCAGTAAAACTTTCCTCCTGATGATTTTTATTTTGTATTATCTATTTTTTAATTTTTAATTTGATTACATGTAAAAAGTGTAATATTATATTAAAAAAAAAATTATTTTAATTGTTCAAATAACGTGATTATAATTTACCTTTAGGAAAATATGAAACCAATCCAATATAGTTATAAATTTGAAGAAAGTTTAGGGATGCAATAGCTATAAAGTAACTTAATTTTTGTTATTGCGTAGGAAAATAAATATTTAATACGAAATGATAAGTTGCTAGTAATCTGAAAGGTTATCCTATCTAAAGGTCATTTTTATTTATGTTTTGGGTGAAACAAAAAATGTTGAGTGTTCAGTGCTGCTCTTCTACTTTTCATTATAAGCCCATGCTAATTGAGTCTTTTCATGTAATCTAAGTAGTTTTATTTTTTTTTTTAGATTTATTAAAAATATTTTTTAATTACAATTGAATTAAATAATGTTTTTTTTAGGGCTGATATTGATCCTGATAATTTAGAGCATGAAAACTACATTAAAGATTTATTTGTTTCATTTGTGAATGAAATATTAGCTAAAGCAAATTCTTCTAGTACAAATGATTTGTTTGTAAATAAATTGAAGTTGATTGAAACTGCAAAGCTATATAGGGTAAGTTTGTTAGTTTGCTCGGAAAAAATTATAAAAGAAACATTTGGAGCAATATACGTGAAATTTTGGGAAAATTTAATAAATAAAGTTTAAAAATTAGAATTAATATATTCCCAAGCAATATAAAAATGTTTGAGAAATTTTTTAAAAATAGTACTACATATCATTAGTTGGAAGACTGTTTGTATCTTTAAATTCAATTATTTTAAAATTAATGTTTCGTTAATCCATTCTGCTCTATATGCCTTATATAATCTGAACAATATATATTGTCATGAGAAATGAATAAGTAATTAAAAAATTTGATTTTGAAATTATGGAATATTCATATAAAAATATAGATCTATTCAAATTATCATAAGCAAAATATCAAAATGTTGGCTAAAATTGAAATAATATTATTTTAATTGGTAAAAGAGCTTATTATTTATAACTAAATTATTAGAATGAGTATATTTTTGTCTTTAATGCTCATTTATTTTTAAAAATATATTTTCTATCAAACATGAATTATTGAAATAATTAACTATTTAATGTAGGCATTTTTAAAATTTAAATGTTTTGAATCTATATATTTCTTTTTTAAAGAGTTTTCTTAACCATATTCAATCTTGAAAATATTGACTTAGTCTGAAAAAATAATTTTAAACTCTTAAAAAATGATATATTTTTTCTGAAAAATATGCTTTGCTTTCATTTATTTATTTACTAAATTAACGCCCTAAAGGGCAAGAGTACAGTTAATAAAACTTAAACTAGGTATCAATAAAANAATTAACGCCCCAAAGGGCAAGAGTACAGTTAATAAAACTTAAACTAGACATCAATAAATTTATAGCATACAATTAATTATAAAAACAAACAATATAAGTAAAGATTCTTAACTATATAATCGATCTCTTTATTATATCTAAAGAATTAAAAAAGTAGTCCACTTTATGACTAACTTCATTACATTCTAATAACATATAATTGACCGGAGCAAAAAGATTACAGTTCTGTTAGACAGGAGAAACATAAAACATANAGATTATAGTTCTGTTGGACAGAAGAAACATAAAACATCGTTTGAGACCGTAAATGGACTGAAGGAACATTAAAAGGAATAATATCAAGAATTTCTGGACAGTCAATTTTATTATTTAATAAACTATGGATCCAACTAACGTCAAACATTTTCCGCCTCATACTCAGACTGGTTAGACCAATATCTGAAGCTACTACATTTAAATCAACTTCATTAATATCGTATTTTCCTACTTTTACTACTAACATACGTAGAAAACGTTTTTGCAATTTTTCCAGTTTATTAGTAAGATTAGCTTGATATGGTGACCAAATAATTGACCCATATTCGACTATAGAACGCACTAAAGAACAATATAAAACTTTTAAACAAATAGGATTAGAAAACTCCCAGCAATTTCGCTTAAGAAAGCCCAACATCCGTAATGCTTTATTATAAATAAATGAAATGTGTTCAGTAAAAGATAAATCCGAAGAAAGAATTACACCTAAGTCTTCAATATGAGGAACATTTATGAGATTAATACTATTTATATTATATGCATATAGTTCATATGAACGCTTACGACAAAAAGTAATCTGAGCACATTTAGACACATTCAAGCATAAACCATTAACAACACACCAATTATCTTATAGATATTTAATATACCATAATGTGATAAAACATTAAGTCTAGGTCAATCAGAATAACAGTAAAATATTAAATAATTGTAATAATAATAGTTATAAAGATTAGATAGATAAGATCAAATTGATCACATTGTTTCAGTTTTGTAATATATATATATAACAAATGTATGTGTGGTTTATCTTCTATGCTTTATTACACCATTTATTCAACAAACTTTGTGAAAGTTGTTGAGTACCTCCTTAAAAGTTTGTGTTGTAATACATTTATTCTATTAGCTGCATAACTAAGTTCTTGCAATTTGTCAATAGATGGCTCCAGCAGTAAGTGCTGGTAAATTTTGACAATTAAAAAACCCCATGAACGAAGATGAGACATGGTACACAATTTGCTTTGATATATTAGTAATTTTATTTTGACATCATATACTTTTAGATAAGTGAAAGTCTGATTTTGTGCCAAATAATTGCTATTTGTAGAAAGTGTTACTTTTCTTATTTCATTTAAAGAAAATAGCAGCTGAAGCACATTAAGAGTTAAAAAAACTTTATAGAAATTATGCTTTAAATGAAACAATGTGTCATAATTGGTTCCATCCCTTTAAAAATGGTGATTTCAATGTAGAAAACTGTCTGTGTGAAGGAACACCTTTGAAAATGCTGAATTGTTTGATGAGGATCCGTGCCAAATGCAGTAATACATTACTTTAGTATTAGGAGTTACCCGCCAATCTATTTCTAAGAGATAGTATGCATTAAGAATGATTTAAAAGCAAGATTCCTTATGATTTAAAGCTAAGGAATGTTAAGTGTTGTTTTTTCACCTGTGATCAAATGTTCCAGCAAAAAAAAAGAAAGGGTTTTCATCATTATATCGTGACGGATGATGAAAAATGGATTCTTTACTGTAACCCAAAGAAAAGAAAGTCATGAAGACTACCAAAGAATGAATCTATGTTAGCTTAGCCGAATATGTACGCTGCGAAGATTATGCTGTGTATTTGTTGACTGTGTTATTAATTATGAGCTGTTGAAACTATCACTGAGGAATGTTATCAACTTTAATTGATACTACTTAGCGAATCACTGTGAAAAAAATAGCCATAATATGAGCAGAGGCACGCATAAGTGATTCGGCTACATGACAACTCTTGGCTTCATTTAACAAACCCGTTAAAACCTACAATGCTACCAAAACGTTCAAATAGGAAGTCTTACATAACCCACCATATTTCCTAGACATTGTGTTATTCAATTATTACTTGTTTCATTCGATGACACTTGGTCTGATTTCTTAGCAGTTCTGCACGCAAGATCAAAAATTACTTGATTCATGGATAGTTTCAAAAGACTACCATTTCTATCTTAATAGTATTCAAGTTCTGCCAGATAATGGGAATAAGTTATAGCTAGAGTTGGGAATAATTTGAATGATTTGTATGCAACTTTTTTTTCACAATAAAGTTACATTTTTATAAAAAAAAAAAAAAACGGCAAGAAGTTAGTTGCGTACCTAATATAATAAGTGGAAATAGTGCACTCAAATAAATAAATAAAAATAAAACGACGCTTTGAAATTTTTTCCAAAAAAATTTACAAGTTTCAATAAAAATGTCACAATATATATTGAATTACATTTAAAACAGGACTTGAAAACGGTTAGCACTCTTTTCTTTTAATCAAGAAGTGGTTTTAAAATTTTATATGTTTAAAAAAAATAAGGTAATCTGTTACTGATAATTAAAAATTCTTTGAAATTATTAACTGGTATCCAAAAACCAACACTTGATAAATTAGACCAAGATACAAAGATATTATATTTTGTACATAAAATTATTTAAAAAAAGTTCAGTTTTCTGTAATTTTTTAGTTTAGATGCAAAGCTGAGTAGATATTAGTTTTACCTCTGATGTGTTGGGCTGGGTTTTTTTATTTAATTTTTAAAATAAAAAAAAAATTGATTAAAAAACAAACAAAAAAACAGTCATACAAATTCTGATTATTTTTTTATTTACAAATATGATTTTATTAATTATTTTAATTTACTATAAGTTTCATTTTATTTTTATTGCAGGAAAAGTTTTCTCAAAATCCAAAAGAATTGATAAGAATAATTAAAAAATGTTTAGAATCAGAATCATTATTAGCTCAACAAAATAATGTAAGTTATATTGCATTTAATTAATCATTAAATAAAAATATCCATTTTGTTTTATTATTAAAATTATTTCTTAATTGACAATAGATGTGTGATAAATTACTTAACTTCCTCATTATCATAAGAAATCGATATGAACATGGTGAATTGATTAAATATGACTCACATAATATTTATACAAATATATATTATTTTTTTCTTTTCAGAAGTTAATATTTTTAGAAGATAGGATACTTCATGTTAAATTATTATTAGTATACAGTTAGCCATAGGCAAAGGGTGATCATTTTTTTGGATGTGCTAAATTTAACTTTTTCTCCCTCCAATAAATAACATAAATTTTTATATAACAATAACTTTTCTGAAATTCTAGGGGATTTAGCTTCTCAGGCCTTCTCCTAGCTCCTCTTACGGAGTTAGTAAATAGTACTTATGAACATTTAATTTTAATGCAATCTATCGTACTTCATGTAACTGGTTTTTTCGTTATTGTATTCTGTATTAGTATTCATTCTACAAATAAGTAGTTATGACATTTTATACTGCTTTTAAATTTACTGTTATTGTTGTTTACTATGAGTGATTCTATTAAAACAAAATCAAAAAGAATGGTGCAAAAATTTGCTAGATTAGATACACGTCTGTAAAAAAAAATAAAGGTAAAACATTTTAAACTTGTAAGTGCTCTAAAGTATCAATATTAAAATACCCTGGTAAGTACACATTTTAGTTTACTTTATGTAATAATTAGTGATAGGCCTAATCAGTAAATTTGTTTTTAAGTTTATTGTTTGGTATTCGAGGTAGAATATTTGGTTCAAAATATTTGACAATTAAAATTTCATTTATTTATTAAATTATGATAATTATTAAGTATCAACTAGATTTAATAACACATATAGGTATAAATTTCAATATGAAAATGTAGACTATATATAATCTATTTATCATTAATGACTCAAATACTCACAAAATAAATACAATATTAAGAAAAATTCTTGGTTATTTTTTGTTACATATTTTTCCTGATTGGATTTCTTTTTATCATCATCCCTTATATCTTTATATGTTTTTAATTAATTTTAGTTTTGATGTGAAGCTGAGAAAATATTAATTTTACTATGATCTGATTTTTTTTTGTCATTTTTTCTCAGCTATCACCAAACCAATTTCTTTCAACGATCGTCAAAAGATCACAAATCGTATCTAATCAAAGACATTATCCTCAACCAATAGAAAAAATTTCCCTTGTTCCCCGTAAATGGGGGAAATCTCCAAAAAAATTATAAATTTAAAAATTGTTAATTTTTGACATTTTTTCAATTATTTTTATTTAAAACTGCCATAATTTTTTTCAAAAATGAACAAATTCATATAATTTTTTTTTTATATAGATGCTTGATGTCTTTACCTATCATTTGGTATATATTTTTTATAAATCTTACTAGCCCACAGGGGGGTATTTAAAATGACAACTTTTTCATAACTTTTTAAGCTTAACTTTTAAAAGTGTTCTGGAAATACTAACACTTTTATATATACTTTAAATTAAAGCTTATATAATATACTTTAATATGAAAAAGAAAATTTTGAACTTTATTTTATCTTCACGATGTAAATGGCTACCGATTGCTATATTTGTGTGACAATTCTCGATTTTATATTTTTAACTTAATAATACTATAACTTTTTGAAAAGTTTATGGATCAATAAAATTTTTTATGTGAAATAATATTTATATCCCTCCTTCATTTGACAAACTTTATCTTAATCAGGATATAAATAAGGAAATAGGAGATCTTATAGCTTTTGAACTAATCCATGGTTTTTTTAAAATTAAACAAGATCTACAGATTTGTATCTAAGCGTTTTTTATAATAATGATTTTAATCATCACTGTCAGATATCATAACACTTGATCCAACTATGCCACGACCCCATTGTGCTGGGTTTTTTTTTTAATGGCAACACACATATTTAAATAACTTATAAAATAATACATGATATAATTAAGAAAATGACTAGTCAATAAAAACTTTTAACTAGTATTTCAGTTAATATTACAATTTTAAACTATTAACTGGAGATGCACTATTTATATTATTAGACATCTATTAAACACACTTCTTTCATACAAATTTTAAAAATAAATTTATAAAATAGAAAATTTTAATGTAATTTAAAAGTTATTAATATTTTTTAAATTTTTATAAAAGGAGTGTGTTCAATAAATGTCTAATAATATAAATAGTCATACCTGTGCACCTCCAGTTAATAATTAAAAATTATCATAATTTTCCCAAATACTGATTAAAAGTTTTTATCGACTAGTCATTTTCGTAATTATTTCACGGATTATTTTATAAGTTATTTAAATATATGTGTTGCCATTTAAAAAAATTATTAAAATCATATAAAGATATAAGGGACGATGTTAAAAAAAAAAATCAGTAGCTAATAAATTAAAAAGTATATGAAATTAAAAAAATTAAAATATGTATTACATAAATTACTTCCAAATAAGCCAGATACTGAATAGATCTTATACATAATTTGTTTTAGATAATCAGTTACTATTATATTATTTTATGTGTGTTTATTATGACTATAATTATACATGGATTATTTAATTTTGTATAGAACCTATTATTATTATTGAAAAATATAAAAAATATACATCATACATAAATAATAATTTTGTTATTTTTAATTTTGACTATTTTGCTTAGCTATTTATATATATATGTGTATATTAACTTCGATGCGAAGCGGAGAAGGTATTAATTTTACTATGATGTGTTTTTTTTTTTTTTTTTTTTNCGAAGCGGAGAAGGTATTAATTTTACTATGATTTTTTTTTTTTTTTTTTTTTATGTCTGTTGCCACTTTTTTTCAGCTCTCACTGGACTGATTTCTTTCAAAAATACGTCAAAAGATCAAAAATCGTATCTAGTTTAAGACATTACCCTTAAAAATTTTTAATTTTTCCCTGGTTCCCCGCAAATAGGGGAAATATCCAAAAAAATTACAAATTTAAAAATCGGTAAATTTTGTCATTTCTTTCAATTTTTTTTCTTAAAACTTCCATAACTTTTTCAAAAATCAACAAATCAACATAATATTTTTTTATACTAAAACCTTAGATATTTACCTTTTATTTGATATCATTTTTTTGAAAATCTATCACTTAACCTGTTCATTGGGGGGGATTTAAAATAGCAACTTTTTTACAAAAAATAACTTTTTCAACTTAATTTTTGAAAATGTTCCGGAAATACTGCGTCCTTTAAACATATATAAAATTAAAGCTTATTTTATGTACTACAAAATGAAAAAAAAAAATTTGTCCCGACGATCTATCTTCTATACGCAAATGGCTACCATATTGAAAAATATACTATTTTTGTATGATAATTATGGGTTTTGTATTTTATTTTAATAGAAGTTGATGTTGCTTTTGCAATTATCCATCAATTTTTTAAAATTAAACACTATCTACAGATTTGCATCGAAGCGTTTCTTATGATAGTGATTTTAATCACTGTCAGATTAAATCTATACTGGACCCAACTATGCAATGTCTCCACTATGCCGCGACCCCATTGTGCTACCGTTTTTTTTTTATTTATATTTTAACTCATTTTACAATACATTTTTTTTTTCAATTATTTCTATAACCTTTTTTCCAAAATTTTTTAATTTTAAAGTTGTTATCAACAGATAATATTCTTAGATTAGATTAGATTATTTTTTAGTTAGTAAATTATTTAAACATATATGTTTCATTTAAAAACTTAAGTTTGTAAAATTTTAAAACGGAAAACAGGAGGGAGGGTTAGAACCAAATTGTTTTCTGGAAATTAGAAAAATTGTAGGATACTATTATCTTTTGAAAGGAAAAAATTATAATAGGTTTTATACTTTTGAAGTTATTGTCTGAGGTATAATTAATTAATCATCTTGTATATCCTATAATCAAGCTACATACATAATTTAAAAATATGTAATAAAACTTGCTGTAGTTGTATAATTTTTTTAATACTTCAATTTAAAATATAAAATCATACAAACTTGTTTAAAACTGCATACATTATTTTATTTTCTCTGATTTTAAATAAACAAAAAATTTTAATAGTCAATAATGGAGGTAAATACAAAAACTTCTCAAGAAATGGAAAATATTGAAATAATGCAACAGATGGATTTAATTAGCAACCACATAACACATACTAATGAAATCCGCATGAATATACAGTCTGAAATTGATTCATTCAATATTTTATATTCTGAATGTGCTAAATGCACTCGTAAGTAAATTTTATTTACACTTTTGGTCATAACAAAAATTTATAAAAATAAAAATTCCTTTTTAATCATAAAATCCAATATCTGGCAACTTAATTTATAATTCTTTGAATAGCAACAGAGTATTGGTGACATTTTACTTATCAGGAAATATTAAATAATGCCCTTTGCACAAAGTGCCCCTAGTTTAAAAATAATCCTCTGATAGAAGAAGTTTTTTTTTATTAGTCAACTTAAATCTCATGGTCATGATTTATAAGTAATTGTTTTCAATCACATTTTAAGACCAAAATAATGAATATTCAATTTGTATTGTAATACTCTATGGTATAAATGTATATTTATGTATATGGTGTTACATATTTTTTTTAGAACATTTACAACATATAAGAAACCAAAGAATGAGTATCCCTCAAGGACCAGAAATTGAGCGTAAATTAAAACAAGAAAAAGAACTTTATGAAGGACAATTAAAAACTCAATCACTAAGTCTTAACAATGCTCTCTGTGTTTACATTAACAAACTAAATGAATCATTAAATTTACTCAGTCCTGTACAAAGTCATATAATTGACAAAGCATTAATTCAATGGAAGCGTGAACAACAGTTAACTGGAAATGGATATAAGTATATAAAGGATATTGATGTTATTCAAATTTGGTATGTTTATTTTTTAAAACTTAAAATTATATTTTACTTGAGTTAATGTTAAGTGGTGAATGTATGTGTGAATTTATTATAGGTGTGAAAAG
The DNA here is from genome assembly GCF_025091365.1 of Daktulosphaira vitifoliae. NCBI lineage: Eukaryota > Metazoa > Arthropoda > Insecta > Hemiptera > Phylloxeridae > Daktulosphaira > Daktulosphaira vitifoliae. Next base: position 1,253,479 of record NW_026099576.1, on the reverse strand, counting down.
TTATGTGATTTAATATGGATTACTCGCTCACAAATAAAAGAAGCTGATAGATTTAGAGTTAACTTGGGTCGTTATTTTGAGTTGCCACAATCGTGTGAGATAATTAATTCGCTTTTAGATTTAACAACGCAACATCTTGCATCATTAGTATCTAGGTATATTAAAAATAATAAAATAGAAGTTTTGTATTGATAATTATTGTTGTCTTATGATAATATCATTTTTAGCACTTTTGTTATTATAACTCAACCTCCACAAGTTTTGAAGACTAATACAAGATTTGTTGCTGAAGTCCGTTTACTCATTGGTGGTAAATTAAATATTCACATGACATCCCCTGTGGTAATTTAAGAAATATATTGATTATAGATATTGCATTAATTAATTAAATATTTCATAGGTTAAAGTTTCTATTGTAAGTGAAACTCAAGCAAATCAAATAATTGGAAGAAATAAACCTGATGGTGAATCTTGTGGAGAAATTTTGAACTGCTCTGGAAAAATGGAATATCAACCAGTGCAAAGACATTTATCAACTAATTTTCGGTGGGTATTTTATGAATATTTCAGAACAAAATATTATCTTATAAATCATAAATTGTTATTGTAGGAGTATGCAGTTGAAAAAAATTAAGCGCACTGAAAAGAAAGGAACAGAATCTGTTATGGATGAAAAATTTTCTATACTATTTTCTTCAAAATTCTACATTGGAAATGAACTTCAATTTGAAGTAAATAGTTTTAATTTTTTATGTTATGATTGATTCTATTTTTATATATATTTAAAAAATAATAATATAATTAAAGTTAGTTATATAATTTTTATATGGTTCTATATCAGGTTTGGAATTTATCTTTACCAGTGGTAGTTATTGTTCATGGTAATCAAGATCCTCATGCATGGGCTACAGTCACTTGGGATAATGCATTTGCTGAACCAGCTCGGGTTCCATTTAGCGTACCTGATAAAGTACCATGGAGGAATGTTGCTGAAGCCTTAAATATGAAGTTTTTTGCGGCAACAGGACGTGGGCTTTCTGAAGAAAGCTTAACCTTTTTAGCTGAAAAAGCTTTTAGGTATATTAGTTAACTATTTATAAATAATTTACTTTATAATATTATATCATACAAAAAACAACTTGGAGGAGTCAATGAAATAAAAATAAAAATTTTACCTGATACCTCAGAATTTGATGAAATTAGGTATGAAGATTGTCCAAAAAGAGATTAAGAAAAATTTATAAATATACATATTTTTCAAATATCATAAATAGTTTAAAAATTATCACTATTTAAAGATCCTAAAATCTGCCAAGAATACATAACCATCATATATTGGAAACACTATAGTTGAGCTAAAAGATATAAGTTGTGTCATTTTACTTAGTTTTTAATCCTTATTCTTTTGATATACAACACAACATTTTAATAAAATATTATAAGTGTAGTATTAATAATGGTTACATTGCTTCGAAAACACGTTTTAACTACTTTTTAGTAATTTTTGTGATTTTAAGTAGTGATGGGCATTTTCAAATATTTTAAAACTATCGAATACTATTCGAATTGTTTTTATACAACCGAATAGTGTGTTTTTAGCATAAACTATCGAATAGTTTTTAAAATATTCGAATGGGCTAGCGAATGGTTTCAAAAAATATTTGATTAGTTCTAACTAAAATTTTTATTAAATACACTTAAATATAATAAGAAGATAATTAACGAATACTTAAAATAAATTATTATACAATTAATAACAGTAAAAAGTACCATTTTATTTATTTTTAGTTTGTGAGTCGTTGGTAAAAACTGATAAATATGGGTTAAAAATTAAAAAGCAGTTCTTTTTTTCCGATGATTAATGATATATTTTCAGTTTTATCGGAATGATTTATTCTATGTGCAACAGAAGTATTCGTAAATACTAAAGTCTTATTTTACACTTAATACCTTGTACACTGTTCTTAGTATAGCATTACCTGTTCTTTGTCATATAAAGGCATAACACCGATAAAAAGGACAGCGCGTTTTAAATTTTTACATTTGTAAAAGTGGTGACAACAATAAATAGTGTTCCTCTTTAAAAAATTATATAAACTATTTTTATTAGTCGGTTAATCATTGAACACTTAGCTTAACAATGTATAGAATATAAATTATAGATTTTAATATTTTCTTCTAAAATTATATTCACAAAAATTTTCTAAAATTATTTTTACTTGCTCAAAAAAATTAAATAAAAAAATAATTTGCTAAAATTCATTTTTTGATTATAAATCATTCTTAATTCTCGAAATAATCATTTTACAACAAAATGTTTCGTAAAAAAAAATATGTCAAGTTAATTTTTTTAAAACATTGGTCTTATGTAAAATTATAGTCAGATTTATAGTTTTGCTGTTTTAATAACACTAACGACTAAATAAGATTGTTTAAAACTGTTTATTCAGGGTACTACGATTATAAACAGGATACAATTAATAATAAAAAAAATTAGTGATGGGCATTTTCAAATATTTTAAAAATTATTCTATTCGAATAGTTTTTATAAATATTTGAATATATGTGTAACTATCGAATATTTTTACTATTTGAATAGTTTTTGAATGACTATCGAATAGTGGACTACTATCGTATAGTTTGATAGTTACTATTTGATAATTCTCATCACTAGTTTTAAGTTGAATAGTTTTAATATTTTTAAAATATTCAATTTTAACCAAAAGTGATCAATTTTTATTATATATTTAGAACTTATTCATTTAGATGATAGCTATTTCTTCAATGTTCAAGTAAATTCTTAGTTTTTATTTATTTTTACCTCTTTTTTTTTTTTTTTTTATTTGTTTATTTATTATTTTAATAACAGTATTTTGTAGTTAAAATTTACTAATTAATTTTTTTATAAAAATTATTTTAAATATTTAAAAAATTAAAAATCAAGAAAGTAAAACAGTTAATTTAAAATTAAAAAAAAAATTTTCTAAATATTTAACTCAAAAAGCCACAAATATAACTATGAAATACTGACACATTAATAAAAAAAACCATATGATACCACCAGTGATCTTATCTTTAAGAGTAATTTTTTTTTTTGTGGAGGTGTCAGTATGTGTTAAGTGTTGATAATGGTAACATTGTTCCCGGAATACTTATCCACAGTATTTTAGTTATATTTTAGACATTTTGAGTTAAATGTTTTTTATATATGTATGTATATATTTATATATATTTTTTTTAAATTAATATTTTTAGTATAATTTTTATTTTAAATAATATAAGCCATAAATGATCAATTTTTATTATATTCATTTTATAATGAGTGTATTGTGATAAATTAAGTAAAATATTAGACCTAATATATACACTTTTACATAACGTCTTTTAATGATTTTGCGTTTACTTTTTTATCAAATAATAACAAATTTGAAATCTAATGTGTTGACAAGGTCTATGTTATATTTGATAAGTTTGTTTAAATATTACGTAAAAACAATAAAGAATGGTGGGCATTGAAACAAGGGATATTGAAAACAATAACAGCAAAAAATCCATTTTCAATTCTGAAAATAGCAGTAAATAATACATGTAACCCCAGCACGAAAATAATAAAACAGTCCATATTAACTTATTTTAATGATTGTTTGTGGGAAAACGGGTTTTTCTCGTTCTGTTTTAGTATATAGATTAACCAAACGAAAATTTTTATATTTTTATAGATATCGTATAAGTGATTGTTAAGCAATTACTTTATATTATTTTATATTATAATATATAAAACATTTATAATAATATTTATATATTTTTTAATTTTTGAAAGTAATGCACTAACTTAAAAAACATTTATTTCTAGAATGCAAAATGTTGATTTTAATCATATGGTATTATCATGGTCACAGTTTTGTAAAGAACCATTACCTCAAAGAAGTTTTACGTTTTGGGAATGGTTTTATGCGGTTATGAAAATAACTAGAGAACATTTAAAAGGACCCTGGACAGATGGGTAAAGTTTTAAATTTTTTTTTTAATCTTTAAAAAATAATCTATGAAGAAAAGTTAGTCATCAGTATTTTTCAAAACATCTTATTGAGATTTTCATATATCCTTTATTTTCTTATAACAACTGCTTAATTATTTAAGTGTTAATGATTTGTTTAAGTAGAATTGATAACACTTATTTGGTCTCATTGATTGAACTTATATCAATGCATTTGGGACAAATGGACTTAAGTAACTTTTTTTATAGGTTTTTTAGCAGAAACAAAGAAAACATTTTTTCTATTTCAAACACCAATAACTTTTTAGAATTTTTTATGTCAAATTTTTTAGTAATAAATTGAGTATATTGTAATTGTGTTTAAGACCAAACAATTTTCAATAAGTTAAATATTTTATTAAACTAATTATAACAATTTTTAAAAGTATTTTTCTAATTTTGGTATCAATGCCTAAAACTATATATTAGGTTGTTGTTATGATAAGAACAGAAGTTTTTCACACCAACTATAGGTTGATAATGTACAATTTTTCAATGAAATAATCAAATTATCACTTTAAACAGCACTAATAAATGCAGTGAAAAAAATATTACTATTAATATAAAAACGATATAGTGCCATATCATAAATCAACAATTTGTATGTGTTTAATGTTGATAACATTGTTCCCAAAATATGTATCCCGATTTTTTAAACAATTTTTTTAATATTTTTTAGTTATACATTTTTTGTTTTAATTTTAAACAACAATCTGGTTTATTATCTACCTAGTTTATAACTGTGAATGTATTATTAATGACTATTAGGTATTTTTACTGAGCTAAATCTTATTATTATAATTATTTGCAAATATCTCAATTATTAATTTTAATTGTATTTTACAAAATATATTATGCACAATTTAAGTCTTCAATTTTTAGCTTCGATGCAAAGCTAAAAAGATATTTATTACTATGATATGTTTTATTTTAGCTTCGATGCAAAACTGAGAAGGTATTGGTTTTACTATATTTTTTTTTTATCAGTTACCACTTTTTCTCAGCTATCACTAAACCAATTTCTTTCAACAATCGTCAAAAGGTCACAAATTGTATCTTGTCAAAGACATTACCCTCAACCAATTGAAAAAATTTTCCTTGTTCCCAATAAATGGGGGAAATTTCCAAAAAAATTACAAATTTAAAAATTGCTAATTTTTGACATTTTTTCAATTATTTTTACTTAAAAATGCCATAACTTTTTGGAAAATGTATGGATCAATATAATTTTTTTTTATAGATGCATGTTGCCTTTACCTATCATTTGTTACATATTTTTTATAAATCTGACCCTTTACCAGCCTAAGGTGGAGTTCAAATCTAAAAAATGCATGAACTTTTTCAACTTAACTTTTGAAATTGTTCCAGAAAGTCTGACACTTTTATATATATTTTAAATTAAAGCTTTTGTAATGTACCTTTATTATGGAAAAAGAAAATTTTCAGATTTAAGTTTGTTTTCATGGTGAAAACTAGCTTCAAAGTTAATAAAAAATAAGATTTTTAACTTTATAATGCTATAATTTTTTGAAAAAAAAATTCATCATTATAATTTTTTTTAAGTAAGTACTATTTATATTCTTCTTTCATATGACATACTTTTTTTTAAAATCTGAACATTTTCCTATATGTGGGGGGGATTAAATTCAAAAAATACATATAGAAAGTAGAACTTTTGAAAGTGTTTTGGAAATACTGACACTTTCATATATATCTTAAATTAAAGATTACATAATTACTTTAATATGATAAAAAAAAAGTTCGGGCTTTATTTTGTCTTCATGGTGATAATGCCTACCAAATACTATTTTTGTATGAAAATTCTCGATTTTATATTTTTAACTTTATAATTTTTTTGAAAAATGTATGGATTAATACGATTTTTTCATGAGAAGTAGTGTTTATATATACATATTTCATTCGACATTTTTTTTTTTAAATAAAACCATTTCCCCCCTTATATATTTATATATTATATATATATTACTTATAAATCATAAAACTTGTAATCAGGATACAAATAAGATATTAGGAGATCATGTAGCTTTTGGAATAATCCATTAATTTTTTAAAATTAAACATTATCTATAGATTTGCATCAAAGCGTTTTTTATCATAGTGATTTTAATGACTGTCAGATATCATTATACTTGATCCAACTATGCCACTTCACCACTTTGCCGCGACCCCCCTATGCTGGGTTTTTTTATACTTGAAGAAATGTACAAATTTTATTTAACTATTTCTTATTGTAAAGTTTTTTAAATCAAACAATATTTACAAAAATATTAATTAGTTTTTTAAAAAATGAATCATTCTGTATATAATAATATATTTAAAATGTTATGAAGATATTAACTAGCAATTGAATAAATTAAATTATTTACAAAAGTTTATCTAAATATAAATTGTTTAAGAAAACAAAAATACTGATACATTTTTAACAAAACTTATCAATGATTTAATACTTACACAAATATTTTACACAAGTAATTTTATTTCTTTGGACACTATCAATTTTATTAAGTTAAATTGTTGGTGTTAGTTCAAGTAATGATAGTTTTAATGAAACAATTTTATACCTTCAATCGAGTTTTAGTGTAAAAAGATTATTTCTATTTCTGTTTTTATCTTAATAACAATGATAGCGTTTGATACCATAAAAAAAAAATTAAATTTTTATAAACTTTTAAAGTAATATAAATATATAATATATATTAATGAAATATTTTAGCTTTGATATGTAAAGTTGAGAAAATATTAATTTTACTATGATCTGTTTTTTTTTGTCATTTTTTCTCAGCTATCACCAAACCAATTTCTTTCAACGATCGTCAAAAGATCACAAATCGTATCTAATCAAAGACATTATCCTCAACCAATAGAAAAAATTTCCCTTGTTCCCCGTAAATGGGAGAAATCTCCAAAAAAATTACAAATTTAAAAATCGCTAATTTTTTACATTTTTTAAATTAGTTTTACTTAAAACTGCCATAACTTTTTCAAAAATGAACAAATCAATATCATTTTTTTTTTTATATAAAATATTAGATATTTATCTATCATTTGGTATATATTTTTTTTTAATCTGACCCTTTACTTTCCCACAGGAAGAGATTCCAAAGGACAACTTTTTTTTACAATATTAAATTATTAGATATTTATTCATAAATTATATTTTTAAATCTAAGAACTACTAATCATGAAATAATTAAGGAAATAGGAGTTGATGTTGCTTTTGTAATTATAAACCAATTTCTTAGAATTAAACAATATCTACAGGTTTGCATCGAAGCGTTTCTTATGCTAGTGATTTTAATCACTGTCAAATATCATCTATACTTGTCCCAACTAGCCCACGTTCATCCTGTGCTGTGACCTTACTGTGCTATTTTTTTTTTTTATCTAAAAATGCAAACAACTTCTAGTTTTGATTATAAGTGTGCATTCATTCTTTAAGAACAAATTTCGTATTCTATTCTACTATTACTTATGCCAAGTACCATTATAAAATTCTCTATTCATGTATTCAGTATAATTATTTATTTACTTGACTTTCGTAGATGATTAATGAAATTTTCAACAGCCAAAATATTCTAATTTTTGTCTGATTTTAAAATAAAATGCTGTATTATGTGGAAATGCAATTATAAATTTCTGTTATTTAAGAACCATTCATTATTTTCAGAGCAATAATGGGATTTATTAGAAAGTCTGATGCTGAAGAAATGCTTACCAGGTATGCTACTGGTACATTTTTGTTACGATTTTCTGATTCAGAACTTGGAGGATTAACTGTAGCATGGGCTGGCTGTGAGTTATTATTTAAATAATGTTAACATAAAAATATGTGAAAATAATTATTATATTAACATCTTTTTGTAATAACAGAATGCTTAGCAAAAAAAATTGTTATGTTTCATTTACAAATAGAGTATAATATTTTCAAAATGTACAGTTAATATTATAATAATAATAATTATAATAAGTTTCAGAATTATCAATATTAATAATTATATTGTTGGTTTGATGCAGAAATTTATTAATGGCTTTTTATTAATTTTTTGTTTTGTTTTTAATGTTATTGAACATATTATAAAAAGTTTTTTTTTTATTATTAAGACAATTTGAAAGTTTGAAATATTATCTTTAAATAAATTAAGATCATATGCCTATTTGTGCATCAAATGTAATATAGACAAATAAAGAAAAATAATTATTATGGTATATTTATTTTTTTAAAAATTCAATAATAATTTAAAAAAAAAGCTGTTAATGAGTTTCTACACTAATTCATCAATATTAAGTGCATAATTATAAACTAAATTAAAAAATTTACATTCATAGATTTGTTAGCTGAAAAAAAGTACTTTTTATAACTTATCTTAATATCATAATAATTTTTTTATTAAAACTGAATAAAATATGCCCTGAATATTTTATCACATTATTTTACAAATCATTTTTGTATGAGATAAAAAAAAATTTTTTCTAGCTAATGAATCTGATGCTTATAGTTTACACCCATTTTCTGCCAAAGATTTATCAATTCGCAACTTAGCTGATAGGTTGTTAGACCTGCCATATCTTACAAAATTATATCCCGACATTGATAAAAATCAAGCTTTTGGGAAATACTATTCACAACCACCAAGTATATTTTTAAATATTTAAATTTTAAAATTTATTTATTTTAAAATTAAAAATGTTTCAAACAATTTTTTTAATTTTAACCTTAGATGTTAGTACTCCTGTTACAAGTAATGGATATTTGAAACCATTACTGGTGACTCATGTCCCTGGATATAATGTGCCTGGAACTAATGGACAAGGAATAAATAGTTATCCAAATACCCCTCAAAATCATATGTTTCATGTCAATAGTCCAGGAAATGGAAGTATCAGAGAAACATCATCTGTACACAGTGAACCAGTCAATAAGTAAGATAATGAATTCATTATTTGACTTTTAAGATTTTTGCTTTTTAAATTAGATTACAACTAATAGATAAGTAGTAATCATATTTTACGTAACACATAGATATTATTATTTATAATATTTCACAAAAATATTATTATTATTATTTATTGTTTACTATTTAAGTTTGAAAGTAAAATCATATATTTATTATATAATAATTTAAAATAGTATTTCAAAATAAGTAAAATTAAAACTATATTAAAAATATTATTAATTTAAAAACTAAAAAACATTAAACTCAAAAGCCACAAAAATCTCAAATACAATTTTGCAAACAATGTTACAATTTTTAATACTAAACACATACTGACACCTTATCTAAAAAAAACCCCTTATATAGCTTTAGTGATCACATCACCTAATAACGTTATCACTAAGAAGTAATATTATCACAGTTAACACATGTTTAATAATGAATTTTTCAGTGGACTAATATCCCAATTAATTAAATTGTTCTTATTTAAAAAACATTAAAAATCAATAAATTGATCAATTTCCTGCTGCTTAATATCATTTATTAACACATAATTACTCCATTAAACCATAAAATGAATTAATAATGTAAATAAGAAAAAGATAATAAGTCACTAGGGGTATGTAAAGGATTTTTTTCTGGTCAGTGTGTCATTATAAGTGTAGTATTATAATGGTAACACTTTCATGTGATTTTTGTAGCTTTAAATTAAATAGTTTTAATATTTTTCAGTTTTAAACTAATATTTTTAAAATACTTAATTCTAACCAAAAGTGATCAGTTTTTATTATATATTTATAACTTAATAATTTAGGTAATGGCTATTTCTTCAATGTTCAAGTAAATTCTTAAAAATACTCTTAAAAATTTAAATTAAAAAAATTTTCTCCAATCTTTATATTGGTAATTAAAATTTAAGTAATGATTTAACAATATTATAGATATTAATTTTTTTATAACTGATCTAGAGCTTCAGCATCTAGGCCATTAACTTTTAAAAGGATTAAAGATGATCTGATGTTCTTTGGTCCTCCATATGTATTTAGTATTCAATTAGTATATGTTTCACTGAGTGAAAGGTGTTGCAACTTATGCAATTTGGAAACTATTCTTATATTGGAGTTTTCTATTTAGAGTCTGTTTATAAAAGTTTCTTCTTTTCTTGTAATATTTTTGAGTTTGTACCATCTCATAATGGATCCTTTAATTTCATTAAGTTTGATGCTCAAATTCCACCACTTATTCTATTCTTATTAGTACATCCTATTACTTATGTAGAGCTGATGGAATCACTGTTAATTATGAACTGATATTCTGCTTAGTTGATGCAATCTGCAGCTTATTTTGCTAGTTGATCCGCCTGCTCATTGTTTGTATACCACAAATCAATTTAATATCAATGCCTTCTAGTCTGAATGTTGTTGTTTTATTCTGAATTATCTATGCTATGTAGTGTTTAGGTTATATATGTTATTTGAGACTATTGTGGCATCGAATAATTCACTTATCACTTGTGTGTTTATTTTGGTATAAGAAGTAATGTCTATTGTATATATATAACAATGAGTGGGCAGACTGTGATACTTCTATGTTTTTTGTTATTACTGCTATTCCTACTCCTTCGTTGTGTTTGGTTGTATCTCTATAGATTTTTAGATAATGTGAGTATTGTTCTATTACATTGTTGAATCAGTTTTTGTAAATCCTTCTATTTGTTTCTTTTGTGTGAAATGTAGCTATTTCAGTATTGTTATTAAGTTGTATCGTCCATTGGACTTTTACTGGTAGTTCTCTATTAATTATAACATTAGACTTTATTCAGTTGTTAATATTGTTAGATTTTTGTATGGTATAATATTTACTATATGGTAGCTTCTTTTAATTTTACCTGCATTTATGTAATTTCTAGTGTTCTTTCTTCAAGTAATAATTCCCCAACTAAATTGAGAATGGTGACTACAGAACTTTAGTGAAATAACCCAAAAGCTAATATAAAAAGGTAAAATATAAAAAAGTATATACAGGTTTATCTACCATGAAATACTTAATTAATCAAAAAATAAAAATAACATTAATTTTTTTTTCATTTCTTTCTTTTAGTTCAATGTTACTCTTAATTTTTCAATTATAAAGCTTTTTTTATGTTCATATATTATACTGCATAATAGTAATAACTTTAATCTTTCAAATGGCAACATAATTAAATGTAAAGGGTAACCCTTTTCCTCTTAATCCTTCTAATTCCCTAACTTTATTACTATAAACATATATTGTGATCATTTTTTATACAAATAAATGAATATATAAATAGTTTTATTTCATTGGATTTAATTGGGCAATGAAAATTACTATCACCAATAGCCTACTGACTATTGACAAAAAAAAAAATAATTAAGATAAATTTGTTTATAATGCATACATATATTTTTTGAAAAGTGACACAAATTACATTTAAAAAATTTGGAAGTATCTAATACAATTAGACAACTACTGATGACAATTTTTTTTATATTATGAAAGTTCTTTTAAATATATGGTTATTACACTTTAAAATTTGCATATTTATTTTATAAGTAGAAAGAATTAGTCCTTGTGATTACTGAAGCGTTCTTACTAATATTGATTAAACTAATAAGTATTAAATTTTTGCAATAAATTGACTGATGATAAATTGCTTATCATTCATTGTATTTAAGCTTTTGGGTTAATTTTTATAATCATCAGCTATACTATCTGTATAAGATGGGGCTATTTTGTTATATTACTCAGTAATTATGTAAGAATAAAGTCGCTGTCAAGGATAACCCTTGCAGGACTCCATTAGCTTTAGATGAATGATTGTGACAATGTTTTGTTGATTTTAACTCTGGATGTTCATTTATTGGGTTGTTGGTAATTATTTTAAATATTTTACCGTGTAATAGTATATTGGACAGTTGTTGAATCATTCTGTCTATACATAGTCATATACTTTGCTAATGTCTACACTGATCAGACCTACTATTTGCTAAAAGTTTTTCTACTTCATTCAGGTTTTTTAGTAGTGTTTGTTGATTTGAATTTTCTGAAGCTGGTTTTGTTCCAGTGTAAATATTTTGTTTTTTTTTTTGGAAGTATCAAATAAGTCTATTGACAATTTTTCTAAAGATTTTTGTACGTGCAATTAAGTAGAGTAATTGAGCCAAAATTTTTCTTTTTGAATTTACTTTTGTTTATATACATACATTATTATTATTATTATTATTATTATTTACTCAATTTAACATCCTCTCAGAATGAAAAAACCTACATAATGCAACTCAATAAAATCGATTCCCAGTATCTACTTACCAGTGTGTATTTGTTTTAGCTATTGGGATTATAGTTCTAATTTTTCATGTTTCTGAAATTTCGTCTTTTTTCCAAATTGAATATTAATATTTGTTATCAATTAGTATTTTATTAGATATTTCTCTTTACAACAGTAATATTGTGTTACAAGATCCTTTCAACTTAATAATCGTTATACATTATTAATATTAGTACAATTAATAAAATAATTAAATGATTGAATTTAGAAAGAGTAAAGTTAACTTACTTTCTTTGTTTTGAGTTAGATTTGGGTATTAAAAAAAAGTAAAAACGTAAAACAATACTTTATAAAATGTGTGTGCTAATTATTTAAAGTATATTGTACTAATTTGAATAAATTTAATTATTTATCTTTTTTTTAAAAAGTCTTTTTAGCACAGATATATAACTGTTAATGCACTTGGCAACTTATTTTCTTTAGTGCAACTTTAGCCCACACTGATTTTATTGCTATTTATTATTATTTATGTAAAATTTGCTTGTAAAATGAATACTTATAATTTCATTGATATAATTCATGAAAGTAATTATTTTAATTTTGCTTTAACTCTACAGTACATCTGAAAAGTACCGTTCAAGGTCGTTTTTTTCAGCTGCCATCCTGTGACGGGGTTTTGAAATGTAAGCGCCTATACTATGATCATAAGCACTACATGGACTATGTATCCATTAAAAATTTGAACATTTACACTTTTATTTATTATTTATAATTTTTTTTTATTCTTATTCTAGATAAAATATATCTATTATTCTTATAAAATTTTCCCTAGTACATTATAAATATTTCTTAAATTCACTTTAAATAATATAAATATATGATTATAAACATAGGTTTTATCATTAAATTTAATCCAATGTGAGGTGAATTATATTAGATATTTAAAGCTAGGCAAATAATTGATAAATAATAAGTAAAAAATAATTCTTATGTTAAAATTACTTAAGGTTCAAAAAAAATAAAATTGATAAGCAGGATTATTTTTAAAATAATGTGTCATTTTTAAGCTCTAATATGTTTACAATTATATTATATGTTGAAATATTAGACTTTAAAAGATTAAATGTTAAACATAATTGTATTATTAAATTTTTATATATTAATTAATGGGTGAGTGTGTGTGTGTTTGTTTGTATTTACATGTGTGTATGCAGGGCATTTACAAAAACTTATTTTTATTACATAAAACCATTTGTTTATAGTAATAATTCAATTGCAACTTGCTCAATATTAATATTATTATGTTGAATACATTAATACATTAATACTTAATGTAATTTATTTTAAGTAAAAAAATTGAGCTGAGTTATAAATTCTTAAAAATTTATAGTCAATATAATGTTAAGCACCAAAAGTAAAAAAAAAAACAGTGATCAAAATAATTAAGTTCTTATATTATCCTTTATATATGTTAAATCTTTAATTTAGTTTCAAGTAACAATGCTTCATGGAATATATAAGTTTAAAATTAACTTAATACTGTTCAGCATATTAATGATTACTAAGTCTACATATTTCACATTTATCTATGAGAAAATTAATATTTTGATATTATAAATACTTATAATTATTTATTTTAAACATTCATTTAATGTATTTCTAGATAATTTTTTATAAAATACTAAAGCTTTTTAATAATGATTAAACTTACTAATGTGGTGTCAATTACTTTCTGTAATGTATATATATATTATACATTAATCTAACTAATCCCTTACAAGACTCACAAATGTGAATCTATATATATAGAGTGATTGGTTTATTATAAACCACCCGATTACTCTCAAATGAATACAATATTGAAAAAAAAAATTTAGTTATGTATATATTTTTTTGTTTATTAGGTAATAATTTATTTTAGAATCATTCCTTATAATTTAAAGAGATATCAACTTTATTTTTTTTAATAGTAGGATTCATATTTATCTAGTTTATAAAATAACAACTTTTGGACCAGTATTTCAGAAGTTATTAACAATTTAAAGTAATGACTGGAAATGAGAAGTGGGTGCTGCATTTTATCACTTGTCATTTCCTGCCCATACTCTTGGTCTTACCTAGATATAAAAATTAAAATAACTTCCAAAATAATAGTTTATAAGTTTTTATTAACCAGTCATTTTCGTAATTAGATTATTTCTTATTTTATAAGATAGTTAAATATGTTAGTTACTGTTAGAAAAACAAAAAAAAACTGAGTTAAGTTATATGAGATGATTCTAAAAAGTAATTATTATCTGAAAATCATATATTTGGTACACTAAAAAAGAGTAAAATTAAACTGTTCATCTTTTATGTATGTGTATTTATACATTAAATCTTATCATTTTTATGTGATTTTGGCTTAAAAGAAAAAAAATGTTTTGCTTATTTAGTATGATGACATTTGGAAATGACTCCCTAGAAATGGATTTCCCATCAAACTTAAATGACATTTCGCATGTGGATGAAGCATTCTTTTAGTAAAAATAAATAAAAAAGCAAGTTGATTGTGTTGTACTTAAAATTAGTTGAAACTTTTAATGTAATAATAATTTATTAGTGCATACATTTTATTGCTTGTGTTAGTGTTAAATTTTTACTATCTTATATTACATTTTTTCTTTTTTATATCATTTCAGTTTTTAATGTTTGATGAATGTATATTCAGTGACCTATATTTTTATCAGAGTTTTAATTTGAAGCTCTTTTATGATATTTTTTACTATCATCGTAGATATATTTTTTTTACAGTTAACATGCATTTATTATAATTTACTATTATTATTTTATACTAAAAATTTTTGTGACTATTAAGTTTTTATGGTGCCTAGTTGAAAAAATGCTTCTTTTTGCTATTACTATTATTCTTATTGTTTGATATTTTGAATTAATTAAGATGTTATTATTATGTATTGCTTTTGTAAAATTTTTATTTAATATTTTGTACTTCAATATTTCGACTTAATGTCAATTATTTATTGAAATTTTAGTATACAAATAACTCATTGTCCCTTATTTAATCTTTGTATCTAAATAATACTCAATTAGTGTTTTAATGGGTAATGCATATTTATATAGTGATATTTGTATCATTTTAAATGTATAAGATTGTGCTAATATGAATTATTATACAATATATTATATTAATAATATATTTGAAATTGTTTTAGTAGTTACTCAAATTAATTCATTGTAGTTGATTTAATTAATTAAAATAAATTATAAAAGTGAGTATTTTTATTTTATGTTAACCCACAATTTGAGTTAAAACAATTATTATAATAATAAAAAATATTTGCAAGGTTATATTTTTTCAATATACATTTTTATTATTTAGTTAAACATTTATTGTGATTATTTTTAAATGTTTTATTATTTTACATTATTATTAAAAATAACAATGTCTTTTTGTATAAAGGAAAACGAATGGTACACTACAGTTCTACAATTTCAATTTTTATATTATTATTAATGGTAAGATATATAAAAACAAATTTAATTGAATTAATATTAAATAGAACATTACTTAGAATAATGATTACTATTTAACTTAATGTTTATCGAAATACTATAAAAGCATAACTGATTACTATAAAATCTATATTAATGTTTTATGATAAAATTACTTAACATTATTAATATAAGTTGAAAAAAGAAATGTTGTGACCTTTGGATTTACACAGAGTACTGTTGTGGACCAATCGGTATTTCCTTTTTTATTATTGAATTTTTAGTGTTTGTTATACTTTCATTAGAGTTGATATAGCATAATTTAAAGTTATTTACAATGTATAATATTTTGCGTAATTGACAGAACTGCCTAAGTTTTTAAATTTTAATTAAAAAATAAATTAAAAAATTATTCTTTAACTGTTTTAATTTATTTATTTGCCTTCGTCTAATAGTTTCCAACTCAATGTCAATGTGTACTGCAATTTCAAGATTTTTAAACGCTTCTTAGAAATATTTTTTTTATTTACATGTCAAACTATTAAAATTTCTATGATCTGAGAAGTAGTTTTCTTCTAAATATGTCTTTATAATATAATTTATGTAAACAGATTATTAACTCGCATAATATCTTTAAAAGTAAAAGAATAATTTTTTTTTTCAAATTTTATAATGTCCTACTCTATTATTGTCATTTTCTTAGTGCCTATCCCAAATTTAAGAGTCGGCTTTACCTTACCGTTTGGCACGATTTTTGCTTCGACTTTTAACCTGACGTAAATTCATTATGGCTGAGGGATCCAATAAGGACTAAGATGTGTGTTAATGCAACAACATATGATCACTCATCTGAGATTTAAGATGAAACGGTACAGCTGAACAGCAGTCACACTATGCCTTACGTATCTTGCGCAATATAATTTTCAACAAAAAATTGTCTTATATTTTCTTCTATATTGTGTCAACTTTAGTTTTTTAATGGGAACATATATGTTAAACTATCTTGTTATTAAGAAAATAATCGGTTAACAACTTGTGATCTAGTATTTTAATAGTAATTAGCTAACACTTTAGAATTAAGATAGGTATTGAGCGCACGTCTGTTTATTTTTATTTCTAGGTATTTATTAACCGCATTACTCCCCTCGTTAGGGATTAAATAGAAAAATATATTTTATACTTTTAAATGAGTTCGTCATAATTAAACATACCCTAAAGAGTACTTAGCCTAGCCTGGATTAACAAATGTGATCTAAAAACATAATATTATTATTAATAGTTATATACATAATACAAGATAGTAAATTTGATAGAATTCTTTATTTTATTCATGTTAAGTATTCGAGTACAAATTTTTGAATACTTGTAAAATACTTTTCATAAATATTGTAAAAAAAAAAGTATCAGTTGTAAGCAACTACCATTATACTATTTATATCATTTCTATGGAAACAACTTAATAACCATCCGTGTGAATTAAATCTGTATAGATTAAATACACATAAATATTAGTGATGGGAAATATCGAATAGTAATTATCGAACTATTCAATAGTTGTCCACTATTCGAATAGTAATAATATTCGATAGTCTATTCGACTAGTTTTTAAAACTATTTGATAGTCTGTGCTAAAAATAAACTATTCGGTTGTATAAAAACAATTCGAATAGTTTGCAAGCTCAACTAATGTAAATAAGCCTCTTTTTAAAGGACCCCGAGGAGGGTCTACCCTGGGCCGAGACAAAGCCGGAGCACCAGTGATTTTGTACCTTATCCTATGGGGAAAGGTTATGAAGAATAGTAATAATTTAAAATAATAATAATTAAAATTTATTAAGTATTATGATTTAATTTTCTAATTATCATAACAAAATACAATTTATTGAAAAATTAAAACATGCTAATAAAGAACCCTTATAATGAACCCTTGAAACACCAATGATTCACTTAGGCTATACGAGTGCTAAAATAACAATCCAATATCACGGACGTAGGACCATCTTGTACGATGTGGTATTGTTTAATTTAGGATTTCAAACACATTTTTATAATGTTGGCAGTGTTTTACACAGACACACTTACGACTATACAAAATCGGTCGGTGACCTACTGCCACCGTCCAATAAGAACAATCATGCCCAATAACAAGGACCCCGAGATGAGGTGCAATGGCATACCCTAGGATTTTTCGTGTCACTAACGCAAATCATACAATCCTCAAAAACTACTAAATCTATGCGTTTGACTTTTTTATCAACGTGAAAACCACAAGCGTTTATGCGGAGGGACATGTAGTCAGTTTTGTACAGTCAACGGATTAAGTGGATTAAGTAAAATGTGTCTGTTTATTTATATGAGCTTTCCAAATTCTTAATAATAAAGTTGTTAATGTTTTTCTACAGTATTTTGTTACTGGTTATAACCGTTATTTGTCCATGTTTATATAATACATTGTAATGTAGGATAACGTTTTATAAAATAAATAGTTGCTATTACTATCATTTACTTTTACACAAATATTAAAAATTCTTTTCGTCAGAAATTAATTTAAGCATATATTTTTCGCATACCGATTCACTTATACGTGTGGACCACTAAAACACACAATCCAATATCACGGACATAAAGTAACAATAATTTACATACACAAATATTTTACTTACTATTTATGAACATATTCTAATTTAAATTTGAGTGTAAAAAACACGACATTCTTATTAAATTTTTACAAAGTTAACAAAAAATATGTCATTGGGAACAATTGTGGACAGAAAAGTCACACATAGTCTTATTTTTTAGTAGATATTAAAGCGTGTAAATACTACATATATCTTAGATTTTACATAATACCAATGTAGTGTAAAACATTTTTTATTAAATTGTTAATGGGTATTTTTATTTATTACCCACTTTAGCATGGTATTTTTATTTAGTTTCATACATCATCAGATAAACTAATAAATGTAATTTTTACATGAAAATCGATAAAACATATAATAATAGTCTTATTACGTGTGTTTACTATATTGGTTAAATAACTACTGTCACTTACATAACAAAATATGTATACAGCTAGGAGACCCTATGTTTTTTACCCATGGATCGTCTTCGTCATCACAACAATCTTTCAAGCGTAGACCACAGCAATAACATTTTTGTCCATTACCTAAAAACAATATACACTTATACATAATGTAATTGATTAACTGTACGAATCGTAAAATTACATTCAATTTGACAATACCCGAGTAGCAATTCGAGTTTATACTGGGTTCATTTAATATAGTAACAACGGTGCTGAACTCAGTTCAAAACCCGTTCACAGCACGGTTCAAAATGAGATTTGAATACGGATTTTAACATGGGGTGAACCGAGTTCTACAAAAGTTCAGAAAGAGTTCAAAGACCGTCCCTCGGTTCAACTATAAAACCCTCGATAACAGTTCAATAATCGTTCATTAGTTCAATAAAAGCAAGCTCTACGACGATTCATTAAGCGTTCATTAGTTCATTAGCAGTTACGGTATTTTAAATTAAATGTATAGGTTTTGTAAATATTCAAACATTTTATAATTTTAAAATAATAAATTGTATTACTATATACACAATGTATAAAATAAAATAAAATATATTATATGTAAATATAAAATAAAATAGTTAACCTTCGAATTTTAGGTTTATTTTATATTAAATGATAATTAGTAAACAATCCATTCATACAATTTGATAATAATTAATATAAATTAATAACAATAGTTAATTTTAAATAAAAATAATGATGTTAGCAATGTCAGCAATTTATTTACTGTAACTCAGTTTGATTTATTGTTGTACAATATATACCAAAAAAATCCAATAAAAATATTTTATCATAATAAATTAATCACTAAGGTGTTATAGAGTTTAGACAAGAAATATATAGTTAATATTAGTACAGTATTAGTAAATTGTGAAATTGCAATAGTTGATATAACAAAAAATATTACTGTGGTTATAAAAACAATTAGTAATTTTAATTTAATTTCCATGAAATTGAATAAAAGAAAATCATTGCCATAAGTACAACAAAAGAAGTAAAACNTTTAAATTGTTTTATACATAAATAGCTGACCCGGCCACGTTTGGGTGTGGCTTGATTAATATAATATATTATTATATAATATTATATTAATATATTATTTTCAAATATGTAGCATAACCATGCAAATACTTATAAAATTTTTGAATCTGAGTTATCGGAGATAATCATTGAACACAATTTTTCAATGATGAACGACCAAAAAAATGTTTGTTGATATTATTGTTTATTTAACTGAAACTCGAACATTTTTAAAAAATGAATTAGTATTAAAGGTTGTTTTTTTTTTCCAAACAGTTATATAGATAATAATATTTAATTGAGTACTATTTGGTGTACAATATTTTTAGTTAATTTGTTTTTAGTTAATATAAACAAATTTGACGGTTTACCAACCCGTGAACATGCAACATAAAGTTGACCGTGGGAGAAGCATGGATTTTCTAAATCTAAACCGCAAACGGACATTGTCTGGCCTTGAGACTTGTTAATGGTTATTGCGTATGCTAATCGAACAGGAAATTGAAGCCTTTTGAATGGTAATGTGGTATCTGACGGAATCATTGGGATACGTGGCAATAGAACAATTTCCCCTTTAAATCTTCCTGTTAAAATGGTTGCTTCAATAATATTTCCGGTAATTTTTTTGATGACCAAACGTGTACCATTGCATAGTCTGGGTGGATTCAAATTACGTAATAAAATAATCGGTGATCCAATTTTTAACTGTAGATTGTGTGGTGGCATTCCTGGTATATCCAGAGAGTTTAAAAATTCTGTTGGGTATTGTACAGCTTCGTCTTCATCAACAACACTATCGATCGACTTAAACGATACCATATCACCCGGTATCAACTGCTGTATGTGGAAGTTAATTTCATCGACATCGACATTTCTTGCGGCTAAGATTGCACGCTCACTAAGCCAATCGTGGTTTGTGTAATTATTCAGTATAGCCGGGAAAACCTTTTCGATCAATTCTGATTTTGTCTCGACAAATGTGCAGAAGTTATCTGGCAATTTAATGCATTGTGTATTTGGATGCAATGTTATTCTACCATTGCCAATGTCCAGCAATTGCTCAGAAAATATTTGTGCTGATGAGTCGTTTTGCAATTGCACACGCATGTTAATGGTCAATCGAACTGTTTCGACATTTTGCCATAAAAATGACTGTTTTAAACACGCATTAATTTCATCGGCAAAAGTAGAGCGTGGAATAACTGGCAATGTCTGTCGGAAATCACCAGACAATAGTAAAACAGCACCACCGAATAGTTTGTCATTGCCATTAAAATCTTGTAAAGTTCTATGCAATGCTTCCAATGCATGTTTGTGGGCCATTGTACATTCATCCCAAATAATTATCGAACTGTTTCGCATTACTGTAGCCATTCCGCTTATTTTTTTTATGTTACATATTGCATATGGTTTATTATGAATGTCTAATGGCAGCTTGAGTGCTGAATGTGCCGTTCGCCCACCATCTAACAGAGTGGCCGCAATGCCCGACGTTGCAATTGCTAGAGCAATTTTTCCTTGCGATCGTATCTTTGCTAAGATAATAGATATTAAAAATGTCTTACCAGTTCCACCTGGTGCATCTAAGAAAAAGAAGCCACCTTGTTTAGCATCAACAGCCATCATAATTTGAGTATAAATATTTTTTTGTTGAGCTGTCATTAGAGGTTCATTATTTGTAACAAATGCAGCTAATTCAACGTTATTATATTGTTTTTCTCGCAGAACATCAGTGTTAACCAAGTCGATGGCCGGGCGATTAGGCGACGGCAAACCATAATGAGCAAGTGGTAAATTAGAAATTAGAATACATGAATCCTCAATCAACATTAATGCTTCGTTATACATTTCTGGCGTGTAATCTAGATCTTGATTTTGAGTTGTCTGTCTTATTCGGTGCAGAATATCTTCAGTCATATAGTTTTTGTATTTTTCCCATAAAGTCGATGATCGTGTTGGATAACATGTTGTCAAAATAATTACAAACAGTTGACGAATGGTATTTGGCGTGGATACTAACGCTGCGTCAGCAAGCGTGAGATCCCAATGATTGTCGTCTTCCAGCAATTTCAATACGCGACATGTATCTTGATATGAATTAAACACTCGACCGTTAACGGTGCGCAAAAATTCAAAAGATGTGGGTCCTGGAACATTGATTAACAACAAACGTAAAAAGAAACATTCACGTTGTTTTGGATGTACTGTGTAAAGTCGTCCTAATGTCTTGGCTTTTAATACACCGGGGATTGTTGGATGTGGTTCACCTTGCTTACGTGGCTCCCATTTTTTGCCTGATGTGTTCCATGTAAAATAACGTGGAACTTCTGTATACAATAGTGTGCGTGCGAACTGGCCAAAAACATCGGTTTTTTGACACAATGTGAAAAATTCAGTAAGTGTTGTTTTCGGTGGCTGAAGTGCTCGTTGGAAAATATTTTCTTTAGTGAAATATACACGTTGTCCGTTTTCAAGATGTACAGCAAGATGCTGCACAGCTGGCTCTTTATCGTGTACAGGAAAACTAAATATGCGCCAGATAGCTTCATTACTACTGATATATCTACCCATTTGGTACTGTGTTATTTCATCATTTTTATTTACATTTTGAACTTCGAATACTGCCAAATCATTGCCTTTGTTAACGTATTTGCAAATGTATTTTATAGACTTCACAGAACTACAAAACTCAACATTTATATGAGCTTTGTATGTTTTTGAAAGTAGTGGTGAGTATGGTACCACCCATTGATTATCGATTTCAACTTCGATAGCATTTGACATTCGCATCGTGAATGTGTGGCCACCATTCTCAGCGTTTCTACGTCGATACAATGGATAACCGTCAATATCTGTAATAGTATCATTAATACATTGTTTTGGGAATTTTTTTTTACATTTTCCATCCTCCATGCATGGAGATATCATGTTGAAAACACCACAGGGTCCGTGAATCATGTGACTGGTAACAATATGAAATAATTCCTGATCGATTGATGGATCTGGAATTTCGGCAGAAATTATTTGATCAATTTCTTCTGGATGGATTTTATCTTCAAGCCAAATCAGGATATGTGCATGGGGCAAACCGCGCTTTTGCCATTCGACTGAATACATCCAGCAACGTACTTCACCAAAAACCGAATATTTCACAATGAAATTCATCAATGATTTTAATTTTTGTTTGAACACGCGCGCAGTAATATCATGACGATGTGTCGATTGTTGGCCTGGTAATAGCAGATTTTTTATTTCTTCCCATTTCGGATTACATGTAAATGTAATAAATAAATCTGGACGGCCGTAATGACGTACATAAGTCATTGCATCTTGTGTATATTCCTGCATGTGCCGTGGACTACCAATAAAACTCGAGGGTAAAATAAATGCATTACCTATATCGTTTATATTTATTTGTTCATCGACATGTCCATTAATAGCATCTCGTAAGTGGATGTATTCTTCTGATCTTAATTTAGCCTGATTGAATCGAATATATCGCAAACGTTCACTTTCAATCTTTGCGTACATATCGACAACATATTGGTGGAATAGCTGGCGATATCGAAGAATATAATTATCCTGATTACGTCTTATCATCAATCGATGGGCATAGTAGTTCATTGAACTAACTTTTTTGTTTGTTTCACGACCTAAAAATTCATAATAAATTAAGCATTAATAATTAAAAATTAAAAAAAAAGTGTGAACATTTTTAATTGATTTTAAGTAAATTTATATGGAATTAATTGAAAAAAAAAATTTAAAAATACAAAATTAATTTTTCTAATAAATATATTTTAGTGAAATTAATTTAATGAAAAATAAAAATGTGAAAAATTAGAAATGAATTTCAATTTTATATAAAAAAAATTAATATAATCAAAAATTGAAATATTAATACCATAAAATAAAAATAAAAAATAGGCAAAAAATATTTAATTTGATATTTTACCAGTAGTTGAATTACGCTGTTTAATATTAATGTGATATTCATCCTGTCCTGCCCAAAATATCAGCGGATATTGTAGTGCATCGTAGGAACGGTGAGTGTCTGAAATTATGCTTATGGTGTTGTCTCGACGTGTAATTTTGATGGCTCGGCTGTCAGCTGGATCACCGGCCATAATAACTGCTACTTCGTCTACGGTGGGCGCGTTGAACCTTCCAGCATGCTCTCCTGATGGTACTCTATCAGCCTTAATAACAATTTGATAGTTGTCGTTTAATAATTGTGGCGATACACGTTTGAACAACTGAATAAGTTGGTTTCGATTTTCTAAAAAAATTTCCAATGATTCCACAATTGCTCTCTCATCTGCTCGTTCAATAAAATTATGAACACAGCGGGTTGATACGCGTTCTTCACAATTTCCCATAAAATAGATTTGCAGAAACTTCGGTTCAGTATCAGGCATCGGCATCAATGACCCAATTTGATGATAAACCTGACCTTGTATCTTAAATGTAGATTCGAAGTAATTACCATCGGATGTGAGATCACAAATTTTTGTTGCCCTAAAAGACGTCATTTGGAAGCAAGAATTAAACTTACGAATCTTGCTCAAAAATAATTTTGAATCATCAGATTGGCCAGCAAGAAGTGATTGTAAAGGTTCCAGCGGAGATGGAAGCGGCTCCAGTACAACTTTTCCTGATGCGCAACACAGTCCAGGTGTTTCATTGGGGAATTTCAACGCCTGACAATATTGGCATACTTTGTTCATTTCACCGATGGAAATTAAAGAATGCGCAGAGTAATTAATATCCGGTGCATATTCAAAGGCAAGACGAACAAATGATCCAAGTTGTAATTCGCGACTGGTTCGCTGTCTTTCATGTTCTTCATGTTGCTGTGCTGACCGAAAACTTCTTTTTGCACGTTTGCGCCGTGCCTCTCTACTACTCGCGGAAAGGTTCGATTTTTTCGGTGGCATTTTACTACAAAAATATTAAATAAATAAATTTCGAACCGGTTACGATGAAAAAATAACATAAAATTATTATAATAATACTTATAATACTACTATTATAAGTATTATTTGAACTATGATAATTTTTTTTTAAAATAAATATAAATATGTTCAATTAATAATTAAATACATACAAAAGATAAAAAGAAATAAAGTCGAACTTACTTAATCAATATCCAAATCAATTTGCGCGATGTTATTCAGTAATATATACGCAAAATTTACAAAAAAATTAACGTGTCTTAGCAGAGATCACAAATTATTACAAACACAAAATATATATCGTTATAATTATGTTGCGCCGTTTTATAGTGTGTAGTGGGTCTAGAATATTCTTTTTATGGCCGATCGAGAATATT
>NW_026099576.1:1217155-1228176 GCF_025091365.1 Daktulosphaira vitifoliae | reverse complement strand
CGACGGAATATGCGATAACGCGTGGCGCTTGGAGAGTTACAAACATACATACAGGTGAAACTAATATAAGCGTGTTAAAAAAGGTACTTTTATGGACAACAATCTTTCACGAACAAAATTAGAGCAGATTATCTTTGTAATTATTCGAAAAAAAAATAAAAACTTTAAAGGATGTTAAAATGCATAAAAATAGAAAAATAATTTTATGATGACGATTTCTTTATTCAATACACGAGGTATAAATTCTTCCTCGCCTTAATCCCAACTTATAGGAGTCGACCACCTTTATCTTAAACTTCCACTTGATACGATCTCAAACATTATCTACGCTCACATCATATCGCATTCAATTACATTCCTCTATCTCTTTTTTGGTCTTCCTCTACCTATTCTTCCTTCAACATTCATTTCTATATTTGTTCTTACAGCTTCCGATTCTTCGCTCCTCATAACATGACAAAACTATCTAAGTCTAGTTTCTCTCATCTTATTTACAATTGACATTATTCAAACCTATACTCCCTCTTATCCTATCTTCTCTAGTCACTACACTCATCCATCTAAGCATTCTCATCTCTGCTACATTCATTCTCATTCTTCTTTACTTCTATACTTCTTTCAGTACTAATTTACACATGAGGTGTAAATTAGTTCTCATATTTCAACATATCTATACTCTATGTAGACTATATCCCGCTTGCTTTGACCAAAAACCTAATTTCACGTTCTAGTCTAAAAACTTTAGTCTTTTTTTAATAAGATTTAGAATAATATGAACTTTCAGAGTTATACTTCTTTCAGTATTCAGGATCATTTTTTCCAATTAATTTATCAGTCTTTCTGATTACTCGGTTATAATGACTCACTATTTAATGCATAACTATGAAATTAGAGATAAACGGCATAACTTTCAAAACACCAACATCTTAGCATACCTCTGAATCAGAGAGACCGTCCACTTTTTTTAATAACTTTTTACAAATGTTGCCTTCCAATACAATCCCTTGAATATTTTGCAACAAAAAAATCATTTTTGTTGGTCAAATCAAAGCAATATCTCTACCTAGAAGGTAGCTAAACCATTCCAAAAGAAATAGTTTATAAAATCTTATAATAAACGTAATTTTGGGTCAATAAAATATAAATTCTGTTTGCATGATTCACTTTCTATGTTAATTGTCGAATGATTATCTTCACCTTGCAGTATCACTAAAAAAATACTTTTCCTCCATCTCCTATCAGTTTAAAGATGTAATTGCCACGAAGATCACGTTTTCAAATTAGCTCTTCAATACAGTTTTTGCACTTACCCAAACTTCAAACAATTTTTATGATAAGGAATTTTGTTAAACTCGCAATTATTAAATTCGAAAATTCTGTCGTGGTATAAGCTATCTGGTATAAGTTTTTTACAAATGATTGTCAATCTTCAAAAAAATTGATTTTCACCCAATATTAGCATGGATTAAATTTAATATTTTTATCATATAATTTGAGGAGATATTAGTATTCACCTGAAAATAGTCATATTTACACTTAAGAGTATATATGACTCTTATTAATTTTTCTTGACGGAATTCATAAGATTTTTTTAATTTTATCAGTAAAATTTTTTTAAAACCAGGAAATTTTCTGAACTCTCCACAGAAAAACTTTTATTTTTCTTGTTTTACAGTCAATACAACTTTGTAGGATTGACATTTTGTTGGCCACATTATTTCATGATTTATTTTCTCTACTTCACTGCTTCTTTATTCTTATTTTTCTAAATAAGAGATGGTATGCGTTCTTGGTATTTTGCGAAATATCAATGATAGCTTCCATTAGAATTTTGCAAGTTTGACTAGGAAGGTTACGACATCTGTGTATATTTTTGGGCCTCAACTTCCAACAACTTGCACAACAAATGTTTATAGAACTGTTATTCTTGGAAGAAATTGTTTGACATTTATATTATGCAGTATTTCAAGGTGCTCTATTCAAAGCCGAAGCACCGTGAAAGCTGTTTGAAAACTTCAATTTTACATATTATATATTGCCGTTAATAAATATATCAATTGTATATGCCGTCCACATTACATAATTTATGGGATGCTTTTGTCGTAAGACAAAACAACCTAAAGCAAGTAAGTGTAGTGTAGGTACGAAGATGGTGATAAGTCTGCTGCCTGAATGAATATTCACGTACGTGTGATTGTTCAGCAGTTACCGTGATCAGCTGACACCTCGAGTCGGCTGTGGGTGTCTGAAATATCGTTGATAGGAATGAAATAAGGGTTATACCTAAGGGTGAGGTGAGAACGAAGTGCAAGACACAAGTACCCTGAAATGTAGAGGACTAAAATAGATAAGTAAAAAGGAAGAACAAAGACTTGACTTTTACACAGTAAACCGGACAGCGACAATCGAGTACTAAGACTGATGAATTACACAAAACATAAAGTTACGTACTGGAATCGACTGACCCCGATGGCTAGGTCCTTTGGGTTTAAATAGTCATAATTTATAATTTATTATAATATATAATATAATATATAATTTATTTAGTCATAAATAGTCAATAATTTTTTTTTTTATTGTCAATTCATCAGTCTTTATTACCGGAAACATTGTATGTGTTTTACTATAGTAATTTTAGCTTCGATGCGAAGCTGAGAAAAGGTATTGGTTTTACTATGATGTGTTTTTTTTTGGTTTGTAACCACTTTTTCTTGGCTCTCACTGGACCGATTTCTTTCAACATTACGTCAAAATATCACAAATCGTATCTAGTCGAAGACATTACCCTCAAAAATTGAAAAAATTTTCTTCGTTCCCCGTAAATGGGGGAAAACTCCAAAAAAATTACAATTTTAAAAATCGCTAATTTTCGAAATGTTTTCAATTTTTTTTCTTAAAATTAATTAAATATAACTTTTTTAAAAATTAACAAATCAATATAATTTTTTTTTTATAGATGCTTGATGTCTTTACCTATCATTTGGTATATTTTTTTCATAAATTTAACCCTTTACCTGTCCACAGGGGGGATTTAAAATGACAACTATTAATTTACTTTTACACTTAATTTTTGAAAGTGTTTCTCTATTTTGTAAATGGTGCTAATTCTGTTTTATAGCATGCTAAAATACTCCTTTTTGCGGACGACTTCAAATTATTTATGCGTGTTCCTAATAGTTCTGATGTTATTTTACTTTGAAATGATCTAGATCGCTTAGTTAGTTGGGCTGAATTAATTGGTTTACGGTTAATACTTCTATGTGCTATAAAATAACTTTTCCATGTATTTCCTATCCTATTCCTTCAACTTATTATACTCATAACTTCTCTATTTCATCTGTCCCTTCTATAGTTGACCTTGGGTTTCGTCTTACTCCTATTTTAAATTTTCGACTTCATATTGAAGAAACATATTGCAAGGTTCTCAAAACTTTAAGTTGCGCCGGCGCTTGCCCAAAAAAAACCAGTTGTTGTTCCAATCTTTTTTTTGCTGTGGTCAGTTACACCGCGTAAATTAAGTGCTGCCTTAGAGTTTGTTGCCTGTTATAATTATTTTCGCTTTGTTATAACTAAAATTATCGGTGACTGAGAATATTGTTTGTTCGGCGGTATAATATTGCAGTTTTTTTGAAATTACGGTTTTGGTTCACGTTATTGAGGATTAACGTGTAATTGGCGAGGCTGATGCGTATCGTACTGTTGCGACCTACCAAACATTTAAAAACGTCTTGAGTCAAACACGAGTAGAAGAAAACAATCAACAGGACGGATCGATTAAAAATATTTATTGCATATATATAAATATATATAAAATTTGTTTGTGTAAATCATTGTTCAAGTATGGGGACGCCCACTTAATTGAAATGAATATTATTATATTATTATTAAATAGCTTAATAATATTAATGGCATCATAACTCCTATTCAAAATTTTTTTCAACCTCCTTTATCTGATAGAAGACATAATTTCAATATCCGTTTCCTTTCTAAACTCTCAGCTGGATTGATTGATTCTCTTGTCTTACTTTTTAAATTGAACTTTTGGGTGCCTGCTCGTTCAAATTGTTATACTGCCCCTTTTATCATTACTCTTTCATCTTCTAATTATATATTTCATTCCGCACTCCCAAGACTAATGCTCACCGCTAATAACGACCCTGATTTTTTACACTCTTTACATTTTTAATGTATTTATTTAGCTTTTCTATTTAAGATTTAAATTTTGGTAATGTTTATATTTTTTCTTGTCTTTTTTTTTTTACTAAGTTTAAATTTGTTTATAATGTTCACATTTTTATATTTTATGATAATTTTATGGATCAATTTGCTGTCAAATACATGTTATATTTTTTTGGGCTATTGCCTGTAAAGTAAATAATAAATTAATTAATTAATTAATTAATTCAGAATTATTTATTTATAGATTTCTGAAATAATTCTTCTATTTTTTCTTTTTTTATAAAAGACTGCACTTTTTTAGTACCAAAATTGATTTTTTGACCACAAGAAAGTACAAAATTCTAAGCAATTCTCTTCATAGTTGCACCCCTTGTTAATTAAAAGATCGCCTTAAAATTATTTCTCTAATTTTTTTTTATATTTTAACATCCTCTAAATGTTTTTTTTAGCAAATAATCGCAAAGGTAACCAGCTCCGATTACGTTTGTGGCCGAATCTTAACCAAAGAAGTGCCTTCGCTCCTATCGCTAGAGTAAAGCGACAATAAAACAGAATTCTTTGTCCTTCAACGGTACTGTGTGGTAAAATTAATACCATCTTAACTTCGCATCTGAGTTGCTAACAGAAGTCAGAATAATTAAACTTACACTAACCCAACGTCATTGTAACACGAAACCGCTTAGTAGCGATAAATCTTATTTACTCTGGTACAAATATACAAATTATGAAGACAGTACCTTTTGTCACGTTACAAAGTTTAAAAAAAATTGTACTATTACATTACTATAACTATTATTTCACTCATCAGTTACGCAATCAAGAGAGAGAAGAAGTAAGGAAGATAGATTCCAGAGCAAAAATATTTACACAGTGGATATACATAAGAAAGCATAGATGAAAGTTTAAAATTAAATATAAGCTTGAAAAAATGTTTATACATTTAAAAATTTTTAAAAATTTAACTTCTAAATATTATGAAGAGATTTTTCTACCAAACTACTTCTTAAAATATACTCTATTTAAAATAATTATCAGTTTTAATATATATATANATATATATATATATATATATATATATATATATATATATATATATATATATATATATATATATATATATATATATATATATAAATTAATACACAAAAACTCTATTAAATGTTAACAAAAATAACACATATATTTAGTTACACACGAAAACTCTATATAAAATAGAACACACATATATAATAAAAAATATACATAGAGACACGTCTGAGCCGACTCACGACTGACTCAATTTTCCCTTCTTATAATACTTGATACCACTATAATGATACCACTATCTATCTCCAGACCCTGGAAGTGGTGCCATCTAGATACCAATGGTACCCACATATATATATATATAATTCAGGTAATTAAGAAAAAATATATCCATTTTATAAAATTAGATTCTTATAATAATACAAGATTTGAAAAAAACTAACAAAACAGATTATCAGCAAGGCTAGGACACTTATATTATAATAAAATCTATTGACCAAAAATATAAATACTAGCAGTATAGTTTTGTTAATATAAATTTTAGTTTCTATCCAAATTTTTTTTTTCGTTTAAGGATTGTTGTAATTTGTGGATTGACTCGATTAACTGTTAATATTTATCTTTAGTGGTGATTATGGTATCATCAGCAAATAAAAGTTATTAAAATATTTAAATTAAAAAAAAAGTTTTTAAAGACTATAAATAATCAAAACTTACCAGATATTTCTCGTATTCCTTTTGAATCTTTTATCAATTTTTTTGGAACTTCTATTACTTTTTCTGCAGACCATAATCCATCATTTCTACGAAAGAATCTATCCCAAAATATAAAATTAAATTTTTTAACTAATTTTCTAGAAAAACTGTAAAAGTATTTTGATCATACCTATAAATACAACTATTAACAGCACAGCCAACAAATCCTTCAGATTTTTTGGGATTATGCAAAAATCGTATCTCTAATGGTGCAATTCCATCTTTACCTAGATCAATTGTTTGAAGTAACTTTCGGTCAGTCCATGAAAAGAAATTTAATGAGCTTCCATATTTGTCTAAAAAAATTAAATTTCAAAGTTGTTTTGGACCTGTCATTTCCTAATCTAACATTTAAGCTAATAACATAAATATGCAATTAAAAAAAAGTTTGTTTATTTATGAAGGATGAAAAACGGACTTAAATATTTCACAATTTATAAATCAAGAAATTTAATTTTTTAAATGAGTGCTAAAAAATATTTTTTTATCAGCGCGAATAATTTTCTTGAAATATGGTCATCGTTCTCTTTCATTATAAAGAAAATCAGACGTCGTTAAATAATTATTCTAGCATTTACTAAAATTCCAAAGTTTAATTTTATTATAACATATTATCTTATAATATTATCTATATATACTTATAATAATAAATAATAATAGTAAGTAATAAATTATATTTTATATTATAATTTAGCTTAGTATTTTCGAAAATTAAATGTTATTAAAAATGTATTAATTTATTAAATTTCAAATAAATTAGATTGTGCATGGAAATTTTTTTGAAAAACCACAATAGATGTGATTTTTACGCGATATCTAAATAACGTCTAATTAAAAACTTACATTAGTTATGTAAGATATAATAAAGCCATTATATCTTTCGTGACAATTGAGTAAGAAAATTAATAATAAATTTAATTCATTTCAATTGAAAATAAAATTTTTAGATGAATGTTCTTATTTAATTCCAATATAAACCTTATATTATATCAGTTGAATGACTCAGAAAGAAGTTTTACTTCATCCGAGTGTACTTGTAAGATGCACCGGCTTTTAGCTTCGATGTGTAGCTGAGAAGATATTAATTTTACTATGATGTGTTTTTTTTTTTTTTGTCTGTCACTACTTTTTCTCAGCTCTCACCGAACCGATTTCTTTCAACGTTACGTCAAAAGATCACAAATCTTATCTAGTCAAAGACATTACCCTAAAAAATTGAAAAAATTTCCTTCGTTCCCTGTAAATGGAGAAATCTCCAAAAAAATTACAAATTTAAAAATCATTCATTTTTCAATTTTTTTTACTTAAAACTTCCATAACTTTTACAATAATGATGATATCAATATAATTTTTTTTTTATAGATTCATAATGTCTTTACCTA
This sequence comes from Daktulosphaira vitifoliae, assembly GCF_025091365.1. Classification (NCBI taxonomy): domain Eukaryota; kingdom Metazoa; phylum Arthropoda; class Insecta; order Hemiptera; family Phylloxeridae; genus Daktulosphaira; species Daktulosphaira vitifoliae. The sequence continues at coordinate 1,220,833 of NW_026099576.1, read as the reverse complement.
TCATTTGATATATTTTATTTATAATTCTGATCCTACAAATATCCTGCCTACAGAGGGTATTTAAAATGACAACTTTTTCAACTTAAATTTTAAATGGGTTCCGGATACTGTGCCATTTTTATACATATATTAAATTAAAGATAATGTAAAATACATTATGGAGAAAAAGCTCTTTTTGTGTGAAAATTCTCAATTATATTTTTTACATTTGTAACTTTATAATGCTATAACTTATTGAAAAGTGTATGAATCAACACAATTTTTTTATGAGAAATACTATTTTTAAATATTCCTTTGTTCATTCGACATACTTTATCTTAATCAAGATATTAATAAGGAACTAGCAGAGCATGTAGCTTTTGGAATAATCTACCAATTTCTTAAAATTAAACACTATCTAAAGATTTGCATCGAAGCGTTTTTTTTTTTATAGTGATTTTAATCACTGTCAGATATCATCTATACTTGTCCCGGCTATGCCACATCACCACTGTGCCACGACTCCACTGTGCGACCGTTTTTTATATAAATATCTTAGGTATTTCCCTTTCATTTTATATTATGTTTTTGATAATCTGACTCTTTACCAAACCACATTAAAGGATTCAAAATAGCTACTTTTGTACAAAAATTGTATCACAATTTTAACTAATAAAATAAAAATTGTCGAATTATTCCAAATACAACATCAACTCCTATTTCTTTAATAATTGTATTTAGTAATAGTTGTTAATAATAACAACTCTTGGACGAGAAGAACAGAACGAGTGGGAAATTACAATTTATAAATAGAGTATTACCCATTCTTAACTACTAGTAAACATTTATATCTTTAATACATTAAATTCTTAATAACTTCTGAAATATTAGAAAAGTTATTATGGACCAGTTATTTTCTTAGCTAGATTATTATCTAATAAATAAGCTATTTAATTATGTATGTTGTCATTTGAGAAACTAAAGTTGATACCTTTATGCGATATAAGAGATGAACATAAAATAGTTTATCAATGATACATTGAGAATAACATTGCTCTAAAATAAATCAATACAAAAATAATTAACAATATTTTTTTTCCCCATTAATTGTGTGATTTATGATAAATAAATCATCCTGTATAAATACAAATATTTAGTTGAAACTTAATAGATATTTTAAATTCAGGTAAGGTTCGAAAGTAGAGGGGTGCTTAAATAAAGGTTGGGGTTACTGTAGTACCTCTATAATTTCATCACTGGCTATAATATTTATTAAAAAAAAATATTTTGATAAAATACTTTTTGGAATACCCTAGAAATAGTTTTTTGAATCATTATATCAAATCTACAAATAATTTTATATTTTATTAATTCAATAAAATACATAACTCAGCTCAAGAAAATCAAAGTTTATGCTCAAAAAGTATAAATACTCACACTTTGTATGGTAATTTTTTGTTTTAAATATTCTTATTTATTAATAGGAATATTAATACTATATATTAATATTTAGAATAAATGTACATTACTCAAAATCTTTATATATTGAACACAATATAAATTTTATGATTTAAATTCATTCATTATTTATATTAGTTTAGATAATGATTTAAAAATGTATTCCTAGGGTATTTAGGAAAGTATTTTATTCAAGTATATTAAAAACATAATTTTAGAACCACTCTAATAACAGTAACTATAAGTAATAGGGTGGGTATATTATGGACTGTAAAAAACTATGAAAAAATATCACTACTCGACACTATATACAATATACTTTCAAACATACTTTTTACCAAATTAAATCTATACGGCAAGGAAATAGTCGGAGAATATCAAGCAGGTTTCAGAGCAGGAAGGTTAACAGTAGACCAGATTCACACCATCAAATAATTGAAAAAACTACATATATAATCGAGATATTTACTGTCAATATGTGGGTTACACTTCGAAGAGATTAACCTAAGTGAACAGCATTAGCACTAGGTGCTATTTGACGGGCATGGAGGATCAGTGAGCGAAGTGCGACAAGTCGGTCCACGGTCACGGTGTCTTGAGACGGAACACCAGTGCCGGGTAACAAGTTACCCGTACCATTCGCCTCTAGTTTGCACCAACCTCGAGCACCCTGGTAGGGCCGAGGCTACTATTCAAGCCACTACGTAATATGGTATACGCTACCTCTAGTATATCTCCCCACTGGGAAAGGCCGGTAGGCGCCAAGGACGAGTCAATGACCAGTCATTCACCTGCTTTCCCTGAGACCAGTATTCGGCTGTAAACCACAAAGTCATACCAATGACAGCCACCAAAGTTCCAAGCCCCAATTATGACTCTTCTTCTTTGCCCTTTTTCTGTTAGGGTGTTTCTGGAGAACACATTGAATGCTTCGAATATCTTCTTTATCTTTATAAAGTTCGAGTAGCTTGATGACCATAACATTCTAGCTCTATGGAATTCTAGTTACAGTCATTCTCTATGTGCCCTTGCCAGTATGCACTCCTTGAGCGTTTGTTCTGAAGTGTCGTTTGCGTTTCTACAATCACATAAAGGGTCACGTTCAAGGTTCAGCCTATGTAATCTTTCATTGAAGTCACTGTATCCCACCATATATCGAGATACATAGTAGTTCAAGATCATCGATGTTCTCTTACGCTAACATCTAGTATTATTTGTCTTGTCCATTCGCACTTTTCTGACGTGTCGAATCTATGTTGTTATTCATTGATTATTTCTTCTCTGTATGAATTATATTCATCAGGTGCTATTTTCCTCTTTTGTTCAAGTTTGGCAAATAGATTTAGTGGGATCTGTCCTGCAAGGAGCTGTAGTGATAAAGTCGACGTTGTTCTGTATGGTTTGGTTATTACCAGTAGGACTTTACTTTTAGTAGGGCCAAATCGCCCTTTTTTGACATATCTTTTAAAGCATCCCTAGTTTGTCTATCACTAGTTTTTAGCACTATCTTGCCATTTCTCGCCTTGATCGTCTCAATCTTGGGAGCCTTTCTTTTCGTTTTAATTTTCCGCCAAATTTTTTGTAATAATACGGGAGATACTATAGGTGGCGTCCAGTACCTTGTTGTGCATTCCTGCTATAATCTAATTTTTCTTCGGTCTTTACGACATTGTGCTACAAGAGCTCTGGCTTTCAGCCTTTCTTCTCTTACTGGCACCCGCATTGCTGCTGGAATCACGACCCCCCATTTATATAGAATAAATTAATAATATAAATAAACAGCTGATTAAATTTCCGCTAGATAGTGGATAGCTACGTTATCGACAGGCTGGCTTAAATACCGTTGCCTTGGAAGTAGAGTATACAAAATATATAAAAAATAAACAAAATAAAGAGAAAAACAAAACGGCTGATTTCGGCGTTACTATATAAATAGCGTCGATTAACAAAAATAAAAAATAAAAATTCAAAAAACAATCCAGAAAATTAAGGTTTTCTCCCGATTTCTGGTCCGTTATTGCCTTTTTGGCGTGTAACACGCGCCCATCGGATACACCCGATCGAGCCCAATCAAAGGATACGAGCCACAAATCATAATCAGGATCGCTTATTATTTATTGATTATAAGCAAGTTGTAGCGACTAACGTGTGACAACGCCGTGGCCGTGTCAAAGTATATGACTCCATAGTAATAATGCGTAATCCAATTGGGCGCACAGGTTGTTAAAAAAAAAAAAAAAA
>NW_026099576.1:1215687-1216894 GCF_025091365.1 Daktulosphaira vitifoliae | reverse complement strand
AAAATCGAAAATTTTCACACAAAAATAGCATTCGGTAGCCATTTTCAGCGTGAAGATAAAATAAAGTCCGAAATTTTTTTTTTACATAATAAAGTAGATTACATTAGCTTTAATTTAATATATATATAAAAGTGTCAGACTTTCCGGAACAGTTTCAAAATTTAAGTTGAAAAAGTAAATTTTTTGTAAAAAAGTTGTCATTTTAAATCCCCCCCTGTGGGCAGGTAAAGGGTCAGATATAAAAAAATATATACCATATGATAGGTAAAGACATCATGCATCTATAAAAAAAAATTATATTGATCCATACATCTTTCAAAAAGTTATAGCATTATAAAGTTGAAAATATAAAAAAGAATTTTTTTACAAAAATCGTATTCGGTAGCCATTTTCACCGTGAAGATAAAATAAAGTCCGAAATTTTTTTTTCGCATAATAAAGTAGATTACATTAACTTTAATTTAAGATATAAATAAAAGTGTCAGACTTTCCGGAACAGTTTCAAAATTTAAGTTGAAAAAGTAAATTTTTTGTGAAAAAGTTGTCATTTTAAATCCCCCCCTGTGGGCAGGTAAAGGGTCAGATATAAAAAAAATATATACCAAATGATAGGTAAAGACATCATGCATCTATAAAAAAAAATTATATTGATCCATACATCTTTCAAAAAGTTATAGCATTATAAAGTTGAAAATATAAAAAAGAGGTTTTTTACAAAAATCGTATTTTTTTTATAAACTTTGATGTCTGTTTTCACCATGAAGATAAAATAAAGGCCGAAATTTTTTTTTACCATAATAAAGTATATTACATTAGCTTTAATTTAAGATATATATAAAAGTGTCAGACCTTCCGGAACATTTTCAAAAGTTAAGTTGAAAAAGTTAATTTTTTGTGAAAAAGTTGTCATTTTAAATTCCCCCTTGTGGGCAGGTTAAGGATTAAATTTATGAAAAAAATATACCAAATGAAAGGTAATGATATTATGAATCTATAAAAAAAAATTATATTGATATGTTTATTTTTGAAAAAGTTAGAGCATTATTAAGTTAAAAATATAAAAAAATTTTTTTTACAAAAATCGTAATTTTTTATTAACTTTGATGTCAACTTTCACCACGAAGACAAGTCCAGAGGTCAAATTTTTTTTTTTCAAATTAAAGTATATTACATAAGCTTTAATTTAAGATATATATAAAAGTGTCAG
>NW_026099576.1:1208149-1213306 GCF_025091365.1 Daktulosphaira vitifoliae | reverse complement strand
AAATATGCTTAGCTAAGCGTCTGGTTACTCATGATAAATTTCTTAGAATTTATTATGCCATAACGACAGACGTTGTCTTTGTTCTTATAAAATGTAGACGGTAATGCGGATTATGATATGGCGGTATCTTTGATGTTTGAAATATGCTTAGCTATGCGTCTGGTAGGCAATGATAAAAATTCTTAGAAAAAGCAATTATTTTTCGTAAAATATTGACGGTAATGAGGGTTATAATATGGCGATTGGTTTCAAGTTAAGTTTCATTACCCCTTCGCTCATTAGGACTTGTTGAGGAGATCCCCTACTCCCAACGACTTAGGTTAGTTTTCATTGGGTTTCACCTATTGTGCGCACCTCATGCCCAATTCGGTTTACCCACTTAGCTGTTATCACCGAAGTGTTATTACCAACGATTGTATGTAGGACGTTCTCGACGGTGACAATTACTTGATTGTAACCACCGATAACGACGTTATAATTATTATGTATAATTCAATTAATTATAACTTCTGTAATAGTCAAGGACAAGTGTGCGGCCGATAATTGACGTACACTATTTCAATGTAATGTATACATTAAATGATAAACGCAGTGATGACTCGTGGTTGCTGGTGGTGGGGGAGCGACTTTAAATGTAATACCTCTAGTTTTAGGTATAAAAAAATTGTCAAATTAAATATAATAAAATAAAATGCGATACACATATTATTATTTTAAAGGCGCAGTAGAAAATAATAATAATAGCGATTATACTATTATAGCAACCTAAACATAGTAATTCTAAAAATATATTACCAATTATAGTAATTATATTAATTATATAATTAATAGTAATATACTAATATTAACGAGATGTTTTTCTAAGCATCTGATGGTAGGCAATGATAAAATACTATGTAAAAAATAAAAATGCAGATGCCTATGAACGTTATAATATGGCGGTACCTTTGATGTTGGAAATATGCTTAGCTAAGCGTCTGGTTACCCATGATAAATTTCTTAGAATTTATTATGCCAAAACGACAGACGTTGTCTTTGTTCTTATAAAATGTAGACGGTAATGTGGATTATGATATGGCGGTACCTTTTATGTTTGAAACATGCTTAGCTATGCGTCTGGTAGGCAATGATAAAAATTCTTAGAAAAAGCAATTATTTTTCGTAAAATGTTGACGGTAATGTGGGATTATAATATGGCAGTTGTTTTCAAGTTAAGTTTCATTACCCCTTCGCTCATTAGGACGTTGAGGAGATCCCCTACCCCCAACGACTTAGGTTAGTATTCATTGGGTTTCACACATTGTGCGCACCTCACGCCCAATTCGGTTTACCCACTCAGCTGTTATCACCGAAGTGTTATTACCAACGATTGTATGTAGGACGTTCTCGACGGTGACAATTACTTGATTGTAACCACCGATAACGACGTTATAATTATTATGTATAATTCAATTAATTATAACTTCTGTAATAGTCAAGGACAAGTGTGCGGCCGATAATTGACGTACACTATTTCAATGTAATGTATACATTAAATGATAAACGCAGTGATGACTCGTGGTTGCTGGTGGTGGGGGAGCGACTTTAAATGTAATACCTCTAGTTTTAGGTATAAAAAAATTGTCAAATTAAATATAATAAAATAAAATGCGATACACATATTATTATTTTAAAGGCGCAGTAGAAAATAATAATAATAGCGATTATACTATTATAGCAACCTAAACATAGTAATTCTAAAAATATATTACCAATTATAGTAATTATATTAATTATATAATTAATAGTAATATACTAATATTAACGAGATGCTTATCTAAGTGGTCATCTGGTGGTAGGCAATGATAAAATACTATGTAAAAAATAAAAATGCAGACGCCTATGAACGTTATAATACAGCGGTACCTTTGATGTTGGAAATATGCTTAGCTAAGCGTCTGGTTACCCATGATAAATTTCTTAGAATTTATTATGCCAAAACGACAGAGGTTGTCTTTGTTCTTATAAAATGTAGACGGTAATGTGAGTTATAATATGGCGGTACCTTTGATGTTGGAAATATGCTTAGCTATGCGTCTGGTAACTGATGATAAAATTCTTAGAAATTATGCCATAACGACAGACATTGTCTTTGTTCTCATAAAAAAATTACAGACGCTTATGAGCGTTATAATACAGTACTGATGTCGGAAATATGCTTACCTAAGCGTCTGGTAGGCAATGATAACATTCATAGAAAACATTGTTTAAGTTGGGTTCATACCCACCCATTATAGGTTAGTTTATGTTATGTTTCATTACCCCTCCCTCTGTAGGAATTTTGACGGAGACATAGCGTTAATATTAAGTAAATATGTTAAAATGGCAACGGCGGCCACTATTTAACGTACACTATTTCAATGTAATGTGTATGTTTACACGTACTTTTATCAGTTACCGTTATCAGTTCACATGAGGTTTACCTTACCCTCCAGTAGATGACATCGTAGGAGGAGACAACCATTTCCGAATGGCTACCTACCTCACCACTGACATGAAGTTATAGTGCGCATGCGCACTTTAAACCGCCATTTTGATTTACCTTAACAACTCCACCTAAGTCCCAAATTACCCCTACCATCGTGATACCACGCCTTCTCCTTACCCAATCAATGATGAGACCACACCTCCCCTTACCCCATCATTGATAAGACCACGCCTCCCCTTACCCCCACCACCGAAAAACCACGTTTATTGTTTGACCTTGACCATTGTCATTACCCCACACCATCGTGAGACCACTCCACACATTCCCTCTTGTATGATAAGACCACGCCTCCTCTATGATAAGACAACGCCTCCCCATACCCCCACCATCGAGAGACCACGCCTACTATATGACCTTGACAACGGTCATTACCCCCACCCTCATAAATCCAATCCACCATTACCCCCACCATCGAGAAACCACGCCCACTGTATGACCTTGACATTACCCCACCATCGAAAGACCACGCCCACTATGTGACACGCCCCTCCCCCGACCACGCCCACCCTCCGGTGGGTGGGTAGGTGAAGGGGTGAGGCGGGGGGGCCGCAGAACTCTCTATTTTACCCTACTAACACATCATAGTAAAACCAATACCTTCTCAGCTTCGCATCGAAGCTAACAGTAAGATGCACTGTTTCTTATGCTTTTTTACATTGCTTTGAAATCAGTAGTTAGTGGATTTTTTGACACCTACGTAGAAGATAGCTTACTAATTAAAAATATTACCGTATTGCATACGTAGACAATATAGTGCTGATTGGCAAGATATAGGACGAAATTAGGATTAAGCAAAATTATTTATAGAGGGAAGTAAATCCACAGGACTAATGTTCAATGAAACATAAACATATAACATAATACTATCATGCAAAAACAATAACCAACAAAACCTAGTGGTGAACGAGATGCTATTAGAGAGAACTCGTGCAATCTAATACCTGATGATAAAACTAAGAGCAGATGGAGATAATTATAAAGAAATCCAATAAAAAATCAATACAGCTAACAGATGTTCCTTCACCTTATAACCTGTTTTACAACTCTAAGTTTATCTTATTTAAAACATAAAATATATTGTATATGGTAATTATACAATATATTATATATTATAAATTACGTCCAATTGTTTTATAAGTGAGTGAAACATAGATAATTAAAATATTAGAAGAACAAAAGGTAGCTTTTTATGAGGTGTAGTGGTTTTAGCACTATACTAAACTAAAGAAAGAAAGAAAAACATATAATTCAGTTAACTTTTTTTTATAATAATTTTTTTTCTTATAATAAAAACCAATTCTTGAAGTTCTTGTTAGCTTTAAATAATACAATTTCTATCTGACACAGTAACTCTTCTTTTTCACCAGTCGCCTTATTACATCACGAGTCCAGCCTGATTAGAATGCCCCCGCTATCTCACTAGGGTGCAAACTCTAACTACTGGAGCGATGTCGACCACGGTCTCTTGTTTCTGATGTCCTACGCGAATTTGCGCTATTCGCCGATTTCGGCTAGTGCCGTTACAATTAATATTTAAACATTATTATACATGCTTGTGTTACTCTATATATAAACCATTTATTGACATTAGAATTATCCGTGTCATAGCTAATGAAATGATTTTTAATAATTAAAAGATTATTTTTTCAAAAATAAGCTTTATTGCATATAACTACTTTAGTAATTATATTTTAGAAAACAATTGCAGCGGTTTTAAAAAATGAAAAGCACATTAAAAGTTTATCTCAGTCTAGAATGAAGTTACTGATTTTTTTATTACATATAAATTATTAGCTAATTAAGAAAAATTTAAGTATTGTGCCATATATTAAAAATTTAATCGATAAGTAAACTTTGTAATATTTTATAATTCTATATTATAATAATAGCTAGCTATTTCTCAAATAAATAATATTAATCATATTTTAAATATTACTATATTTTAAAAGACAGTACATCGAGAAAAAAAATACCGCAAGTTTATCGTCCTGCTATTAAATTACTAAAAATCAATACAACTATTTTTTATTTATTGGTGTAACTTTGGACAAAAAATTTCCTTTGAATAAACCTTATCGCTTATTTGAAATTTCGGTCGGGTTATTACTTTTTAAGTTTTACTTTATGTTGTCAAATCCTTATTGTTTCTTTTTATTTCTGAATTTTCTTCTATTTGGTCATTTAATAATGTAATGTAAAATTATAAAATTATAATCGGTTTGAATAAATAATGAAAGACGAAATAGACACGTGAAATTAAAAAAATATCACATTATCTGTGAGTTTTTCTATTTAGTCGTTTAAACTAAAAATAAATATAGTAGTGGGTGCTTTGTGCCATATTTTTCATATATTCAGCTTTTATCAACGCTTTTATCAAAATAATACAATATTTTTCGTTTATTATTGTTTTAAGCTTATTTTAAAAATTATTTTTAACTTTTTAGTTCAATGTGCTATAAATGCGTGTTTTTTTAGTTTTTTTAAACTATATTTATTTTTTACTTTTTAGTTTCATGTTATGATAATAGTTACTATCAATATCATGATTGTAACGGGTAACGGGAAATCAGGGTTCGATTCCGGGGAGGGAGTCTGAGAAACGGCTACCACATCCAAGGAAAGCAGCA
>NW_026099576.1:1191230-1208049 GCF_025091365.1 Daktulosphaira vitifoliae | reverse complement strand
TACTGTCATTATAGTAAAGATGAACTCCAAAAATTGAAAAATTATTTTATTTAAATATATATAATGAGAACTTAGTTGCGCGTTTTTAGAGTAGCTCATCTTACATCTATATACCAGCTCATAGGCCGAGTTATCAAGGATTTTATTTTATACGTGAAAATAGACTTACTACTTGAGAAAAAATCCTTATAAGTCTTTACTAAGCAAAAAAGTAGTAGCTCGTCAGACATACGATCATTTTTTGCTTAGTACAACCCAACGTCATTTTGCTTAGTTACTTTGGGTTGTTTAAGGAAAGGCGACGGATATGAATGATCTGACCGGCCCGAGAAAATAGAATCTAGCAGCTTACAAGACCATATCCAAGATCGATAGCAATATTTTCACCGGCCCATTGTCAACAGCATAAGTAGCACCCACTGAGAAAATCTCAGTGTCCCTATCTGCCCCTGTGTTTATGCGGTTACCGCATAAATTACGGTGGCAATATATTAGTAGTTATGTCTAAAAGAAATACACATTGTCAGCGATTGCGTTAAACATTCTATTCGAGTAGTATGAATAACATATTTGTATTGATGGTTGTTATCGTATGAACAAAAAAATAAGTGGAAAACCCATTATCTACAACCAATTTCGGTTTCAAACATGCTATTGTCTAGGCTCGTTTTTGACTATCTTGAACTCTACCATCTAGCAATAAGAAGAAATACATTTTAGTAGTAGATACTTGTTATAATACCAAGTATGTTTTCACTAAAGCTATAGAATCTGATACTACTGAATAAACTGTTAAATTTTTATTGAAATAGTCTCTCAATAGGGTTGCTTTCAGCAATTCACATCAGATAGGGGCATACATTTTAAAAACAAATTAGTTCAGGAAGTTTGCTAAAACTTAGATATTAAACAGGGGTTCTCTACTGCATACTCTCTCTAGACTAAAGGTCTAGTAGAAAAAATAAATGTTGTAATTTGTGCATCATTAAGAAATTACATAGAAAATAATGAACAATCAAGGTGGTCATATTATTTACAATATATAACATTAGCTTATAATTCAACTCCGCAAACTAGTACTGGTTACAGTCCGTTTTATTTAATGCATGGTTTTGAACCTCATTTTCCGATAGATAATAAAATATTACCGAACAATATTACTTATGATATAATGAAATCATTAAAAAATCTACAAGAAGTGAGAAACAAAATACTTTTAATTATACAAAAAGTACAAAAAATTCAAAAAAAAATTATAATCAAATTATCATATTACACAATTAACACAAATTATTCATCAAAAACACAGAACTTTGTTATTAAGTTAATTTTTCTTTCACATTTTCATCTGCATTGCCAATATTTCAGTAAAATTTCAAACAAATCTATAGACTTTTCTTCACATACAAATACAAATGTATTATAAATTAAATTAAAAATTTATTATATATATAATAATTTACAATTCACATAATATGCAATTTTGTGTTAAAGTTGACGATTTAGAATAGATCCTTCTTGTCACGAACATTACATAACAAGANTATATATTTATATATATATATATAATTTTAAAACATATATACAATTATTAATCATACATAACTTGAGTATTAAACAATTTTATTACATAAATTTATTATAGAATGAACCTACCTTGTCATAAAACATTCTCAACAAAAAAATTATTTCACAAAAAAATCTCATTGGAGTGTACCACAGAAAAATTATGCTCCGAGTGTGAAGTTAGGGAGAACTATAGAAAAACATTTGCATACAATTACCACATCACTAGGCACATTTCCGTTTGGCGTAGCGATGTGAAAGATTATTTTAAAAACAAACCTATAGCATTTCTCTCATTGAAAATAGCTGACAATGCACAATATGATGTAGAATATGACATGCGAAAATGTTATAATGCAATATTCAGACCAAATATACCATCCGATGATGGCCACATAGAATGGGAAAACGGTCTTATTAGCAAAAGTATAACTAAAAAGATTGATACTCGCAAAAAATTTCGAATCCCTAAAAATAATTATTGGCATCATTTAATTTTTTTAATACTTATTAAAGAAGTAAACTTCGATTTTTCGGATTTAAGTACATTAAATAAGTATAATCTGTTTTCAGACAAAAAGGGAACTTCCTCTAAAGATCCTTGGGCATTCACTTATCAGACTAGTTTAGAAATAATTAATAGTCAAAATGAATATGTATATAATAAAGAAACAGATTATAACAATGTTATTCGTGAATATGACCTCATCATTATTGATAGTTCTTTAACTTATAAATTTATATCTTTTGATCTATGCACAACTTTCACAGAGTGCATTAATCATGTAAAAAAAAAACTTTTTAACCCGAAAGAATTTGAATTCATTTCATATTGGTATCCTTTGGCTCCAGGAGAGACAAAAGATAATTTTTACAAAATATAAATACAATTTAACCAATCACACTTTTTTCCTTTTATTTATATATATATAAATTTATTTTAAGTCTATTCATCTATTAATAGTATTCAATTCATAACTTACTAACTGATTAATTTTTTTCTCTAAAATTCATATTTAATAATTTTTCTCATACGATATTATGTCTATAGCTCTGAGACAATAATTTTCATTTATAATTTTTAAGCATTCATAATTTTTATTTTCTTTTATAATCATTAGTCTCATCAATAATGTAATTTTTCCAAACATTTTACTACTAATTTTCTATTTTCATATTTTTTCAATTTTTCAAAATTTATTATACAAACAAATTATTAACAATAATGACTACCATCTTTATTTAATTATATTAAATATGCTAAATATAAAAAATTTACTGAAATTCGTGTGTGTATTAATTACTATTCGGTTTACTAATAAGCAATTTTTTTATACTATACATAAATTTAACTACTTGTTAAATACTTTTAATATAAACATTTTGTATATTACATATTATAAATATGTACAATATAAATTAATATACAAATCACTTTGATATTTTATATGACGTTAAAATAGTTTGTTTTTATCACATTGTGTGTTTTACATATTGTGTTTTATTATTAAGATAATAGTAAAAAGAGCTGACAAGTATAGTTTATGAATATCTTAAAGAAAATCAATCATGTTATTCTAAGCTTATGAATATAATTTATAAATAAAATTATTTATTATCTTAAATGAACGACCATTGCTTTGGATACAAACAGAACAGCCCACTGTTATTTCATATTATAATAGTGCTGAGTATATTACGACACATTTCTGTATTTTAATTAACCGTCAATGTTACCTACTAAGTTAATAACTTTTCTGGTTTTCTAGATATTGTTTTCCATAATCACCTCGCTACCTCCTTTACTTATTACAATAAAATGACATATACATTTATACTAAAAATATATGTATATATTTAATTTTTAATAATTTTAATTTAATAAGTTCATGTCACACTCCGTTTATACAAACCGTTGAACACTATCAAACGATATAGCTGAACGGCTGGTCCTAACAGTTTATAATAGACATGAAGTATTCGCCCGTACAAATCAAGTTGCAACCCGATGACGTCAAAATTATGTAACGGGATAAGTCCTTCGGCTAAACACGACTTATACATGTGGATGCGGCTACTGCTGCTGCAGATACAGCTGATGCGGCGGCAGCGGCAGCGGCAACTACGGATGCATTGTAGTTATATTTTAACGTAAAAAATATTTGTCATAGTACACACACAGGGTCGATGTTGTAAACAACAAACGACCTTTTGGTAATGCTGTATCTGTATTGCGCCTACCCGTTATGCACGTGTTCATTGGTTTTTTTATCAAACACAACGACTGTCGGAATGTCTGGAATGTGTAGCGGAACCACATGGAAGGGGTATTCATCACTTACGAAACATCGACTTAAACTTAAACGAAAACGTCGGGGTGAATTGGCACGGCTGTATATAAAGTTGTGACCAGTGCTCGAATTGGGGGGGGTGCGCAGGGGTACGGAGCTCCTCTACTTTTTTTTAAATTTTTTTGCGCACCCAACTACTTTTTTTTTTTTGTGACGGGAGGACGGTGGAAAATATAACCGTATTTTTTTTAAAGTATGGATTTAAATTGTGATCAATTTTACATTTAAAATATTTTGTAATCAAATAATTTTTTATAATTTATATGATATATTTCATCATAGTAGATATTACAATAGTTCTTATAGTTCAGTGTTCTGTAATATCATGTATATGGTAATATATCACAGAACAACATAACATAACAAATAATATATATATGTCGCTAAGCCCCCTGTTATCAGTTTCAGTTATCACTCATAGAGTTTTCACTTATCATTTATCGTTGTTTATTTATAGTTTTCCGACTAAATAAAGTAATGAGTAAAAAAAAAAAAAGTCTTCAAAACGCTGGGGACACAGTTTTCAAATTGTTAGGTTGAGCTCCCCAACTTATTTTTTGCCAATTCGAGCACTGGTTGTGACATATCATACGCGCGGACTCGACGCGTACTTTACGTACGTTGAACCGTTAGCGTGTAGGTACTCTGGAAAATGAACTTTTTTTTTTTTGACCAACCCAACTAACATATATATTATATAGTTGGAATTGTGTAACGAGTTAAATGTAGTAGGTTCAGGTATGACGTCACAGCGGCTTACCCCTTTGGTCAATGATGTGACGACGTCAACCAGGGGGATGATGTCACGAGCTGCACCTGGATGCAGTCCCCACAGGCGTCAATGCCAGGGAGGGGGGTTACGGTAGGTCAGGTGTGACGTCACCATGACGGAATGCATCTCACCTGTGCACTCATTGTACCCCGGGGACAATAGATGACGTAATTAGTAGGCACCTTTGAGATCCCGTAGCGCACCTATTGTTTTCCGAGAACAATAGCGCCCCATTGTCTGCACCTTTGAGAGCCCGTACCCGCTATGTATATACTACTGATATCATCTATACTGGACCCAACTATGCCGCGACCCCACTGTGCTAGGTTTTTAAAATTCGATTTTTATGATAAATGTATGGCTATTTCGGTTTTCATAGATCAGAGGAGCAATAAACCTATGTATTCAATAAAATTATTGAGAGATAATATTTTAATGTTATCTATCATTTAGTGTGTCGAAAATGTTTATTGCTATCTAACTTGATAAATTGGTTAGTAAAAATTAACTAATGTGGTTGCATAAAAAAACTTGTGTAAAAAACAATGTAATAAAAAAAAAATTTAGTCTAAAATACTTAATTTTATGATGCCGTATCAGATGAACTTTTTATTGGGTTAAAAAACTATAAGACCAAAAATGAATATAAATTTTATTTTTTATCATATAATCAAGTTAAAACTTTGAGTTCTCGTTTAAGAAAATTAAATTTTGGGACTTTTAACCCTGAAGGAATGAAAAATAATATTATTTAACTACATATTATTGTAGTTTTTGAAATAAAATATTTTTGCACTTTACAAAAATTTTAAATTCTCCATATTTCTGAATCAGAAATATACTTTTCTAAACTCATTTTTACTCATATTTCAAATCTGCAATTCGATTTTTTTTTTTTTTTTATTAACTTTATTATAATAATTTATTATTTTTATTAACTGTATTTGTTTGAACGCAGCGCCCTGTGGTATTCACACGGGTTCGTTAACCTTCGTAGTTTTGTTTTGTCTTAAGTGTTTAGCTATATCGAGGATAAATAATAAGATGAGTGGACTGTATGTTTGAATGTAGAATGAATTTCACAAGATATAATTATAAACATTAAATGTATAATATAATAAATATAAAATCTTATATACACCAATGTCGATAGGAGGGACACTTAATACTAAAGCCACAAAGGCGATGATATAAAAAATAATAAATTATACAAGTGAGTCTTAGCAAGATAAATGAACAAGCATTATACTTAACTGCTAAATGAAACGGCTGATGATAATGTTGAATATTGAAAGGATCAATTGAAGTCGAATGCAAGTAGCTGACCAAAGTGTACAATATGCTGTCAAAGGTATTGTGATGTATCTCAGAAAATATATAGACCCAACGGCGATAAACTGAGCGCACAGGGTACGACAATCGCAAAGGTGATATTTTCTTTTTACAGTAAAACGAATACAAAACTACTAGCTCGCAAACGCCATAGATCTTATAACAGAAGAAGCGTTAAGATGGCTGCGACAATGGTAACATAGAGAGAAAACCGACAACAACTCGATGTAACACAACAATAACATGAATAATCAAAAACATATTTTCTTGACAGCATATTCGATCGATGTGTATCCAACAGTATTTAGAGTATCTAGATCCCCTACAAAGTGTATTAACTATTAACATATGCAAATGATTCCACGGAAATAGGGAGGCCTTGTGAATAAAAACTTCGGGAGATTATCGTTTCCGCCAAAATTGACCGTATCGTTTCCACCAAGTATCGTTTCCGCCAAACCTGAATAAGGTCACTTTTTCGTTTCTGCCAAACTAATCTTCTACCTGTCTATCTACTGAAAAATTTGAGAATCATTTAGTTTTATCCATGGTTCACCATGACGATCGCTTTTAACATACAGCCTGTTAGGCAGTTGCCAGTACCAAATTGTATGGCTTTTATTGAATGATACGTTCAGGCCTGTATTTAATATTTTTGCGTGGGGTATTAATATTAATGAGCAAAATAAAGTAATTTTTTGTCCTATCACTATCAAGTGAAATTCGCCCCCCCCCCGAATTTTTGACCTCCTTAATGACCTCTAAATATGGTCTCGTCGTTTTGAATAATTACTTAGTTTATCACAAAGGTATAACTTTATAAAGAAAATATGACGTTTTACTTAAGGTAAATAAATTCTAATAGATAACTATCTTAGGTATGTATATATATGTTTGTAATGAATAATAAAAATATAGTTTATAAGACAATAAAAAGTCATCAAAACATTGAAAAAGAATTCAAACATTAACAATAAGCTTAAAAAATATCTAATACCTTTAATAATATAATAAAAAATAGATCTATGATCTATAAATTTTTCGATAGTTGTTGAAAACTAATTTCACAAAAATCAAATCAGCTAATTTCATGGTCATTAAATTTATGGCTTGTCTCTTTTGTTTTTCTGAAACGGATTGCAATTTTATTCCGTACGCTTTTTGAGTCTGCATTATCAAAACTATATATTTTAATGTAATTATAAGACTAAATATTTTTTATTAAAATTAAAAAAAAATTATTCATTAAAATGTGAATGAAATGATTCACAATTATCAATGCACTGCTATCTAATAACAATAAAAAAATAGTAAAAAGTTCGATTATCTGAATAGTAGATAATTATAATCGGGTTATTTTGGCATATATTTTAACCAGTGGTTCTCAAGCTTCTATATATAGACAGGTATAAACTATCGGTTTGGCGGAAACGAAAAATCTACCTTAATCAGATTTGGCGGAAACGATGAACGCCCAAAACTTCAGTATCCAGTCACATCAAGAACAATGTTGAGTTTAATCAAGAAAAATATGTAGATCTATAATAATTTTCTTGGAAATAAGTTGATATTATCAAAATTATTATTAATTAATATATTTTTATAATTGTCTTCAAATTCGTATATTTACTATATTTACTAAACACTAACTTAACTTTCCCTGTGGATAGGGGATAACAATACTTCTACAGCCCCTCTGCCAGTCGTAAGAGGTGACTAATGAGGTTGTGTCAGGACGAAAGCTGGCGTCAAATTTTTGTCAATAAAAGTATGAGAAATCCTGAACAAAACTTAGGCGGATTGTCCCATCTCGGATGAACGCGAGGACAACAGAAAACAATTAAAAACGGAGAAGGCCTAAGGAATAAAGTGTTTGATACCAGCCGGACAACTTGTACGGTAGCTGTTTCACCAGTCATGTGTACAGGTCTACCCAACGCTTGTAGTGTCAACGATGTAGGGACATCACCACTTAATTCTAAGCTGGACTCGTGTATAAGGGAGAAAAATAGATACAAAGTAAGAATAGGTACTTGGAATGTTGGAATATTAACTGGTAGAAGTAGAGAATTAGTAGAAATATTAAAGAGGAGAAAAGTTAACATTTGTTGTGTGCAGGAAACTAAGTGTAAAGGAGAAAAATATACTCTAGTAAGTCTAGTACAAAGAATGGTGTAGGGATAATAATACATGAGGAGATGAAAAGTAAAGTAGTAGAAGTAGCTAGGAAAAGTGACATAATTAAGGTCGTAAAATTGATATAAGAAGAAAAAATGCTGAATGTAATAAGTGCCTATGCACCACAAGTGGAATGTGATGAAATAGACAAGAAAGAGTTTTGGAGAGAGATGGATGAGGTGATGCAAGGGGTACCTGGCAATGAGGATGCGGTGATAGGTGGAGATATGAATGGAAATGTAGGTAATGAGAGGAGAGTATATGAAAGAGAATAAAGCAGTAGGACCAGATGAAGTGGCAATAGAAGTATAGAAAATATTAGGCGATGTTGGCATAAGGTGGTTGAAGGAACTTTTAAATAAAATCTTATTAGAAGGGAAAATACCAAATGAATGGAGGAATAGTATTGTGGTGCCGATATTTAAAGGTAAAGGAGACATATAGGAGTGTGGAAATTATAGAGGCATAAAGCTTACGAGTCATAGTATGAAAATTTGGGTAAAGGTAATAGATAAGAGAGTAAGAAATGAGACATCGGTATATAAAAATCCTTTTGGATTTATGCCTGGTAAGTCAATAATGGAGCCAATATTTTGTGTGAGGTAACTAATAGAAAAATATAGGTAAAAGAAACAAAAGCTATATATGGTATTTATAGATTTGGAGAAAGCGTATGAAAAATATTGAGAGAAGTTTTAAAGTGGGCATTAATGAAAAAAGAGTCCCGAATAGGTACATTAATAATAGAAGATATGTATGATGGCACTTGTACCAGGGTAAAAAGCGTAGGAGGAATATTAGAAGGTTTTCGGGTAAGAGTAGGAGTGCACCAAGGTTCTGCTTTAAGTCCTTACTTATTCTCTATAGTGATGGATGAAATTACTAGTGAAATACAAGGAGAAGTGATGTGGTGCATGTTGTTTGCTGACGATATAGTGTTAATTGGAGAAAATAGAGAGGAAATTAATTAAAGGCTAGAGGTGTGGAGATCAGCTTATGAAGAAAAGGGTTTAAGAATAAGTAGAAGTAAGACAGAGTATATAGAGTACGAGTTTGACAAATGAGAACACGAGATAGGTGAAATGAGGAGGTCAGTGACAATAGACGAGGACGTGATTGGAGAGGTGGAGAGTTTTAAGTATTTAGGGTCAGTTGTGCAAAAGAGTGGTGGTATTGACGAGGATGTAAGACACAGAATTAAGTGCGGGTGGTTGAAGTAGATAGAAGCGTCTGGTGTCTTATGCGATAAAAGATTTCCAATGAGGCTAAAAGATAAATTCTACAACAATGTAGTGAGACTAGCTATGATGTATGGTTCAGAGTGTTGGGCGGTTGATAAGAATGTTGAGCAGAGAATGAGTGTAGCAGAGATGAAAATGCTTAGTTGGATGAGTGGAGTGACTAGAAAAGATAGAAAAGGAACGAGCATATAAGAGGGAATGTAAGTGTAGCGTCAATCGTGTATAAGATGAGAGAAAATAGACTTAGATGGCTTGGTCATGTTATGAGGAGAGAAGAATCGGAAGCTGTAAGAACAGTTATAGAAATGAATGTTGAAGGAAAAAGAGGTAGAAGAAGACTAAAAAAAAGATGGAGGGATGCTATTGAATGCGATTTGAGGACAGCTGATGTGAGCGTAGATTATGTGGGAGATCGTGTCAAGTGGAAGCTTAGGATAAGACCCCAAGTAGTTGAGATTAAGGCAAAGAAAAAGAAAAAGATTACCAGAAATTCCGGTGGCAATTGACATAATATGATTGTTGTTTGGGAATGTACATTTTAGCGTTTAGTTGGGTTTAAACAATATAGCATCAAATCAATTACCTACTCTATCGCTTGTATATTAATATATACTACACTTTAATGATACAATAAATAAATAAACTCACACATACACACATATGCATTTATAAGGATAAGGGTGGCCGACACCAAGTAGTTGGGATTAAGGAGAGAAAGAAGAAGAAGAAGACTAAACACTAACTTAATTTATTAAAATAATAAAACCAAAATTACTTATTAAGTTATCTAATTAAGTTAAACAAACTTAACTTCTAACATTGTTACCAGTTTTGGAAAAAAGTAAAACAAAAACTTTTATAAATCAACGACCAAATTAGTAAAAAAACCACGTTGAAAAATAATATTTAAATAGGTTTTAATACAGATTTTTTTGTTTTTACCAGATTATGACTGATTAAAATTTCTTTGGTCAACTGACATTGCGCCAAACCTAAAAATATTAGTATCTAAATTGTATTTATTTCTAAAATGTTTACTTAAATTACAATGTCACATTTAGTCGAAATTAAGATTATCAGGCCAATCTTATTTTTTAATTTTTGTTTTTCTGTTGATAAAACGACTAATGTATTCGAACAAGTGTGACCAACTTAGCGTAAAGATTGGCTATTTTGATTTTAACGAGAAGTTAGTGTTGTTATTTTGAAAATAAGGCTTATCAATACATTGGCCATATCAGTTAAAATATCATATCGAAAACAAAAGGCCAAAGTGTAGTTAGAACTAAATGATTATGGTACATGTATAGATTGGCCAATTTTATTTTTCAAATATATATATAATAATATATTATATATTCAATATAGAAGTAGTTCACCTGGAATAATGTTCTTATAGTAACTCAAAAAGAAAATTACTCTATTTTAGCGGGAAAGAGAAGTTACTATTTGTTTTAATAAAGTTTCTCGGGTATGAGTTCGAGGGTTTATGAGAATAGTGAAAAGGTAGTAGAAAGACAGAGTGATTTTTTTAGTGATCACTCAATATTTCTTTGTCCCTATGTTAACCATGTACTTAAAGAATTAATATTTTTAAACCTTATTAATTTAATTAATTAGTATTTACCTTGATATTTCCAGAGGATATCTAGAGAATGAATTAAGTCGTCTGTTTATTTTGAATAAATCTTAACGTATCTGTTTACTTCTTACACATGAACTAAACGATTGAGATTAATGAGCTGCGTCAATACTGGGAGCACGCCTGGATCAATATAAAATGAGCCATGGGAGTATACTGATGAGACACTGAGAGCATGCCAAGAGTATACTGCCCATTTTTAGGCCTTTTTTGTTCCCTTTTATATCCTGATTTGTTAATTAATATATCTATATTCATGTGCAAGAAGTGTCAGAAACGCTATTGATATCTCTTTATTAAATTATTTATTACATGTTATCTTAAAATTTAACATACTATTCTGGACAATGATTAATTATTTCATTACAAAATTGACATATCAGTGACAATCCATATTAACATTTATGTGTATTTTATTATTTACATGAAAGTTTTAAATTAATTAAATTTATTGCTTAATAGATAATATTGATTATATTGTGACAGTATGACAATTTTTACTTGACAATAGTTATCATAGTTTACTGTCTAGATAAGAGTTGTAATGAGAGGTCAATGTATTATAACATTCTACAAGTATTCATTTGGCCAAGAAGAATTCTTGGAACTACACTTAGAAAGGAAAAGTACTAGAATATCTGTTGAAACAAATGTTATAATTCAAATATATTAATCAATAATCGTTAAGTAAAAATAATGAAAATAAATGAAGGGTGTTGGGCTTAGTGAGAACCTGATGTTGTGGTTCTATCGGGGTCGTATGGTTCGAGGGTTTAGAACGACAAAGACAAGTAGATATAAAAATATATATTAAGTTCCTCTTATAGAGGTAGAATAAACTTTTGTCTGGTTAGTTTCTAATGTCCTAACTAAGAGGCAACGAAACGGCGAAGCCAGTTCACGAATACCTCGGCAACGAGACGGCAGAGCCAGTCCACGAATACCAGAGCCTAATTTATACAGTAGAAATCACGCTAGGTTTTTTAAAACATCTTTAAGGCAACGAAACGGCAGAGCCAGTTCACGAATACCATATAACGTGATTATGTATAATTTCTTTAACCAACCAGTCAAAATTGACACTTTAAGATATTAATTTAATAAATGATCTATTGCTTTGTCATCCTTTACTCAAATTTATTAACTCCAAATAATTGGGATAACATAAAATTACTTACTTCTTTTATTCTTGCAAATTGCTGCAAAATGATTTGATAAATATCTCGATATGTTTATATATGTTTAAAAGTATTTAATTCGCACTTCTTCAAAAGATAAATAATTAAAACAAGTTCTTTTCATATATAAATAAAACGCGTAAAAGTCAGCCGACAACAACACAGGGCTGTGACTGATAATTGTTTCTTTTTATTCTTATTTCAATTCGGAGAAAACGAACTCTCTCGCTCGCTATCACTCCTTGGAGTCTCTCCAGAGTCTCTCTCCGACTGAAAGGATTTCAGTGCTTTTTATAATAAAATGATATTGCCCCCAATCCAGGGATATTGTTGTCAGCGCTTTTAGTAATCTTTTTTTGTTTATTGTATTAATTATACATTACAGGATTATTATATTCAGATAACATATTTAACAATTGATAAATTGACATATATATATAAATAATAAGAAATTGTGTTGAACATCGTATTTGTTATGACAGATAAATTATTTGTTTGTTTACAAGTTATTTAAAATACAGATTATACATTTTTCATTAATAATTAGAAGATGCGTAATGCAAAGCATTGAGCATATTACTACACAAATATTGTTCTTGAACCTATTTCAACTACACCACTACCACTACCAACAGAAAAGATAAAAGACCTGACATCACTAATGCAATACATTCATCCTAACAGTAGGCAATTCTATGAAAGCTTTATGAATAATTTGGTTTAGGGTAATCCAGAGAGCTCAGATGATGACTGATATAACTTACTTAAGTAGTTATTGCTAAAATAGTTGTTTTTTTATTTTTAATCTTTTTATTATTCTGTAATTTACAATTATTTTTAAAACTATTATTAGTACACTTTAATTAAGATGTTTATTTTGACTTTATTTTATAGAGTATTAAGAAACAAAAACTTATAAATTAAACTACAATTTTATCTTTAATGGAATTTAAAGACTAAAAACTGTTATTGATTTTCTTTAAATAATTTTATCAAATATGAAATTTATTGTTAAAAGAGTTGTTTCTAATCCTTTATTTTGCTATTTTCAACTATATTTTAAAATATTGTTATAAGGAGTACTATACTTATTATTTTTATTAATGTTATACACTTAAATAAGTTTTTTAAAATAATGTTTTTTTTTACTATAATTCTATAGTATTAAGAAACTATATCCTGTACATTAATTTACCATTTAATCTTTAATTTAACCAAAAGACTAAATATTTTAATTTAATTTATTTTAATAATTTTACCAAGTAATAATAGTATTTACCAAAATATTGTATCATGTTATAATTTCTACTACTTATTTTGAATAATACAGTTGTCTATAAAAATGTTTTTACCTATGCAGTTGTATAATATATTATAACCAATGTCGGATAATTATAAAATATTTTAGCTTCGATGCGAAGCTGAGAAGGTATTGGTTTTACTAAGATGTGTCTTTTAGCTTCGATGCGAAGCTGAGAAGGTATTGGTTTTACTAAGATGTGTTTTTTTTTTTTTTTTATTTGTGTCTTACCACTTTTTCTCAGCTCTCACCGAACCGATTTCTTTCAATGATACGTCAAAAGATCACAAATCGTATCTAATCGAAGACATTACCCTTAAAAATTGAAAAAAATTCCCTCGTTCACCNGTATCTAGTCGAAGACATTACCCTTAAAAATTGAAAAAAATTCCCTCGTTCACCATAAATGGGGGAAACCTCCAAAAAAATTACAAATTTAAAAATCGCTAATTTTCGAAATTTTTTCAATTTTTTTTACTTAAAAGTGCCATAACTTTTTCAAAAATGAACATATCAATATAATTCTTTTTTATATAGATGCATAATATCATTACCTTTCATTTGGTATATTTTTTTCATAAATTTAACCCTTAACCTGCCCACAAGGGGGGATTTAAAATGACAACTTTTTCACAAAAAATTAATTTTTTTAACTTAAATTTTGAAAATGTTCCGGAAGGTCTGACACTTTTATATATATCTTAAATTGAAGCTAATGCAATGTTCTTTATCATGAAAAAAAAAAATTTCGGACTTTGTCTTATCTTCATGGTGAAAATGGCTACCAAATGCTATTTTTGTGTGAAAATTTTCGATTTTGTATTTTACATTTTTAACTTTATTATGCTATAACTTTTTGACAAATGTATGGATAATTACAATTTTTTTATGAAAAGTAATATTTATATAGATCTTTCATTCGACATACTTTTTTTTTTAAATCGGACCATTTCCCTTAATACAGGGGGGATTCAAAACATAAAAATGCATGTAGAAAGTAGAACTTTTTCAACTTAACTTTTGAAAGTGTTCCGGAAGGTCTGACACTTTTATATATATCTTAAATTAAAGCTAATGTAATATACTTTATAATGGTAAAAAAAAATTTCGGACTTTATCTTATCTTCATAGTGAAAACAGACATTAAACTAAATAAAAAAAATACGATTTTTGTAAAAAAATTCTTTTTTATATTTTTAAATTTATAATGCTATAACTTTTTGAAAGATCTATGGATCAATATAATTCTTTTTTTTATAGATGCATGATGTCTTTACTTATCATTTGGTATATTTTTTTNTGAATATTAATAAGATATTTTTTTACTAAAATTTTTCTTAAATTCTACTCTACAAAATAGCTATCTTAGATTTTTTTTTTACATTTTATTTAAAATTTAAAAATAATTAATATTTTTAATAAAATGTAAAAAAATTAATTATTGAGATATAGCTATAGACCTAACGTCTAACTAATATTTTAAAAAAAAATCAGCTAAAAATATTAACTGGATCAAAATTTATTTAAGTTGTCAGTGAGTGGTGGGCCACCCTGTATACCACCATTGTGTGTGTCTACGGTCCTCTACGTGCCTCCGCTACAACTATGTCGTCAGCCACTACTCTATCTGGTGGTAGGATTCCAAAAAATGCCCCAGAGTCCCCTTTTTCAAACTATTATAGGACAATACTTTATTTAATAATAAATATCTAATATTAAGTTTGGAAAAGTTAGAAAAAATTGTATCCGATAAGTATAATTTTATTTTTTTGCTGAATAACTATCATTAAATTTCTTCTAACACAAAGATATTTTCATGGTTTAAATAAATACGAATAAATCATAGTATAACAATTACACATAAATAATAATTATATATATATATTTGTATTCATATTTGTATTACTACTTGTAAATAGACTATATTTATTCAAAGAAATATCGATATAAGGCTTTTACGAGTATCACTTTTATTTTGTTCACCTACGATTATTTATAATGATGCTCTTACAATTAATGTTCATCTTTGTACTAATATGTTTCACTAGCAGTAGTTTTAACTCGAATCCTGGTGAAGATGCTGAATTTAATAGAATTATTACGTCTGAAGGATGGAAATCTCTAACTAATATTATCATTTACCACGATATAGTCAAAGAATATGTACCACTCAACAGAGATATTTCAGCAAGTGATCCTGGCGAAATAATATGTGGAATGGACTTAGGCATTGATAAGTATAATGCTTCATTGATATTAACTAAAATTTACAAATATATTTTACGAGAAATACTAGACTCTTATATAATTATGTTGAATAAATGTTTACCAATCTTAAATATCAATTCTAAATGGTCTATTTTGAAAGAAATAATCTATTATATGTATAAGTTACAACCATTAATGTATTGTATGACTAATGCACTAGAATATTTAAAATGTAACAATGAAAATATGGTATTTAGGATTCTCAAAGAATCATTATTATTAACTGACAAACTGAATTCGAGCGTCCTCAATAAAGAATATAAATATTCAAACAATACTTTAAAAGAAGAATTTATAAAAAAAACATATAATGAAATCAATGCATTTGCTAATAGACCTATAATTTTCGAAAACACTAGAGTCATTGTAAAAAATATAGAAAATTACCTATATGAATATTCTGTTAGATTAACAGATTATTATTCACCAACTCAAATAAGGTTTTATCATGCTACAATCAAAGACAAAGTTGAAGAAGGTGTTGATTTGTTATGTATAAAATTTGGATTTGCTGACTATATACTTAAACATACTAGATTGTGATCTACAAACTATCACTATAAATTAATATAGTATATATTACATAAATTTTATATTTAACTAATGTATTTTTGATTGAAAAACATAATTAGATTAAATATTAGAAAAAGGACTTAAAATACTTTTATGAATATTATCACTATTTTAACCATAAAATAATATAAAAATTGTGCATATAGTTTTAATCTAAAAAAAAATTATTATAATTACAACTATTCTAAATGTTTAAAATTAAATATTCTTTTCACTTTGAAAATTATAAACAAAAATTTTGCAAATAAAAAATTCTTAAAAACGTTTTTCCATCGTTATTAAGATTGCTGCTAATTAAGTCGCATGTATGAAAATATGTGTGAAATTAAGTAAATTTTTATACAAAAATCATATTTTAGCTTCGATGCGAAGCTGAGAAGGTATTGGTTTTACTATGATGTGTTTTTTTTTTTTTTTT
>NW_026099576.1:1167689-1191179 GCF_025091365.1 Daktulosphaira vitifoliae | reverse complement strand
AACTTAAATTTTGAAAGTGTTCCGGAAAGTCTGACACTTTTCTATATATATTAAATTAAAGCTAATTAAATTTACTTTATTATGCAAAAAAAAAATTTTGAACGTTATTTTGTCTTCACGGTGAAAATGGCTACCAAATGCTATTATTGTGTGAAAATTCTCAATTTTATTTTTTACATTTTTAACTTTATAATGCTATAACTTATTGAAAAGTGTATTGATCAATATAATTTTTTTATGGGAAATTCTATTTTTTAATAATCCCTTTTTCATTTGACATACTTTATCTTATAGGATATTAATAAGGAACTAGCAGTTTATGAAGATTTTGGAATAATCCACCAAATTTTTGAAATTAAACACTATCTAATGATTTGCATCGAAGCGTTTTTCATGATAGTGATTTTAATCACTGTCAGATATCATTATACTTGATCCAACTATGCCACGTCACCACTGTGCCNGGTGAAAATGGCTACCAAATGCTATTATTGTGTGAAAATTCTCAATTTTATTTTTTACATTTTTAACTTTATAATGCTATAACTTATTGAAAAGTGTATTGATCAATATAATTTTTTTATGGGAAATACTATTTTTTAATAATCCCTTTTTCATTCGACATACTTTATCTTAATCAGGATATTAACAAGGAACTAGCAGTTTATGAAGCTTTTGAAATAATCCACCATTTTTTTAAAATTAAACACTATCTAAAGATTTGCATCGAAGCGTTTTTTTTTTATAGTAATTTTAATCACTGTCAGATATCATTATACTTGATCCATCTATACCACGTCACCACTGTGCCACGACCCCCCTGTGATGGGTTTTTTTTGTGTGAAAATTCTCGACTTTGTATTTTACATTTTTAAATTTATTATGCTATAACTTTATGAAAAATGTATGGATCAATTCAAAATTTTCATGAGAAGTAGTATTTATACACATCTTTCATTCGACATACATTTTTATTAAATCGGACCATTTCCCTATATACGGGGGGAGTTCAAATCTAAATAATGCATAAAGAAAGTAGAACTTTTTCAACTTAACTTTTGAAAGTGTTCCGGAAAGTCTGACACTTTTATTTATATCTTAAATTAAAGCTAATGTAATATACTTTATCATGAAAAAAAATAATTTCGAACTTTATTTTATCTTGACGGTGAAAATGGCTACTGAGTGCTAATTTTGTGTGAAAATTTTCGATTTTGTATTTTATATTTTTAACTTTATTATGCTATAACTTTTTGAAAAAATGTATGGATCAGTACGATTTTTTCATGAGGAGTAGTATTTATTTACATCTTTCATTTGACATACTGTTTTTTTTAAATCGGACCATATCCATATATACGAGGGGGATTCAAATNTCGGACCATTTCCATATATACGAGGGGGGTTCAAATTAATACGAATTAATAATAAACAAAAAATTACTAATGAAAAAAAATATAGGATAAAATTAAAATTAAAAAACATAACAGCGGATGAAATCATAAATGAAATATTTCTGAATATTAGCATATTATAGGATATAAGAAATAACTATACGGAATATAGTTCTGAATATTTCAATTATAGCATCTATTTAAACACCAGAAGTTACATCAAGTGATATTATTTGATTTTTGTTTAAATGATTGATTTCGATATGAACACGAAAAAGTTATGAAAAATTTAAGTAAAAATAATTTTTTTATAATTTAAGTAAAACTTGAAAAACGTTGGTTATTAAAAAGAAATAATTTAAGTATAACTTTCAGTACATAACATTAGCTTTATTTTAAAATATGTTTGAAACTCGGAGTATTTGAATTATTTTCAAAGGTTAAAATTTTGTGCAAAAATTGCTATTTCTGATTTTACTTATGTGGGCAGGTAGAGGGTCAAATTTCCAAAAAATTTTATTAAATAAAAGGGGTGTCCCTAAGGTTATAAGGAAAATTATTTAGTTTCGTTTATTTTTCAAATAGTTATGGCAGTTTTAAGAAAAAAAAGTAAAATTAAAAAATTATAATAATTTATGTATATTATAACAAAAATATTATTGATAATCCACAAAAAAGTGAAATAAATTGTCATTTAGTAAACTTCCTATTAAGTAATATTGTTTACCAGCAAATTATTATAATTTTGATAACAATTTCACAATAAATTTCAATTTAATGATTCAAGTTCAGATTCTTAAATATTTTAAATCATTTTTATTAACCAGATAGTATTTATTTTTTTGTATAAATAACAAATAGGTTTTAAACATACATTTTATTGCTAGGTTTTTAGAATCAATAAATGTTTTAAGATGAAATCAG
This sequence comes from Daktulosphaira vitifoliae, assembly GCF_025091365.1. Lineage (NCBI taxonomy): Eukaryota > Metazoa > Arthropoda > Insecta > Hemiptera > Phylloxeridae > Daktulosphaira > Daktulosphaira vitifoliae. The sequence goes on along the minus strand of NW_026099576.1, from coordinate 1,188,861 downwards.
TATATTACATTTATTAATTATTTTTTTTAGTAAGTAAATTTGAAGTTTAAAATTAATTATTGTTGAAATATTTTTAACATATTATATTTTTTAGGGATTAAAGAAAAAAAATGAACAAAATAATATGTTTTGTTTTATTTTAAATGTTTATTACTTTTTCTGAATTTATATCAAATGTAAGTATAATTTTTTTATAATAAGAACTCTATAACAAATTGTATTAACTCGATACTTTTCTATTTTATTAAAATAAGGCTATATTTATTTCGCTGATAAATTAATAATTGACTATAATTATATAAAATATATTATTAATTGGAAAACAATATTGAAGACAGTTGTTCCATAATTGACAATATTTAAAAAGTAAGATGATATATTTATTATGAATGAATACTTAAGGTAAGTACTATAAAATTAAGGTTACTTTTTAATTATATAAATAACATATTTTTTAATTTTTTTTATTCTGAAATTTTGATAAATATCAGTTGTCAGAAATATCTAATATTACACTATATCTTTCATGAATAATAATAATATAACTATTGTGATATTATTTACCAAAACATTCTTTTTATATAATGCATTGTCACTTAAATAAACATATTTTCAGGTTAATATAGTTTTGCAATTTGTAATATGTCATTGAATAACAAGACTGAACCCTATAATGAGTCATCAGGTGTTCCAGTTGTGGATTTGTCTGATACCTCAGATGATGATGAATTAGCAGTAACAAAAAAAGTTGGTAGTAACCTAAGTGATCAACCAGAAAGACCAAGAACACCTGAAACGCATTGTTCTATTTGTCTTGAAGAATTAAAAAATAAATGCTACTCAGATTCATGTTGGCATATGTTTTGTTTTGAATGTTTAAAACGATGGTCAACTGTTAGTTATTAAAATAACCCACATTTAAGTATTACTATGTTAATTATTAATTCTTTTAGATTGAATCATCCTGTCCATTATGTAAAAAAGGTTTCAAATTTATAAATCATACATTCATAGAACAAGGCATTCATGAAACTTATGAGGTACCTATTCAAGACAGAGATGCATCGTAAGTAATTTATGGCATATTTTAAAATTTTTTATTTCATTAAATTTCTATTTTTTTAGACAAAGAATATTTTTACGTCCTTTTGCTGATGTTAATAGGTACGTTAAATACGATTTTAATTGAAATATAAAAATTTTTTTCATATAAACTGCTATATTTAATATTTTAAACCTGCATAATGATTTTTATTATGACCAATTATTTCTTTATGATTTCATACAACCTTGTTGTTTAAGAATAATAATATATCCTTTCATCGGCTTCATGTTTTTATAAATTTTACTCTGTATAATTATAAATTATTTTTTATATATTTAAAAATACTAATAAAATTTAATAGTCAATGTTGCCATTATGATAAAAATTGTGGAATCTATGTTGTAATTTACATTAAATTTTTCAGAATGAATTTATTGTTGGATCTCGTGAGAAGGAATGACAGACTAATAGGTGAACAAGATCTTGGTTACTCCCATTATCACCAAAGACAATTTCCAGCTGAATCAAATTTTACTGTTATTAACGGTCATCTTATACGGCGCCAAACTCATGGTAATTGTGTGAATCCAATGTGAATTAGACTTAAGAATTAAGTATATCTTTTGAAAAGATGTTTTAAAAATTAATTTTAGTATAAAAGTATTTTGTATTTATTCTCAATTATGTCTATAAATTCTACATCTATTAATCTTTGTTTTCTTGTTATTTAAATAAAACATTTTTACAGGTGGTTCTTAGAGTTTAAACTTTCACCATTGATATAAAATTATGGTAGTGAGAGTAGTGAAGGGGTGAATTTTCCTACTACTCTACATTCTCTATTCTTACATGACCCCAAATAAGTTTTTCTTCTATATTTGCACATTAAAAATGTTATAAGACCATAATTATTATTATGGTACCAACTGTATTGTGAATAAAGATCCTATATAGATCTATTTAAATATTATGTAACTCTTCTAACCTATAATTATTTGATTTTTAGGTCAAGCTATGAGAGTTCGTGTGTATACTGACAATGTTTGGGCTGAACCATTGCCTGATTTAAGTGGTCGCTTTAGAGATTGCAGTTCAGCATTTTATAGGTACCCAAGAGTTAATAATTAATAAGAGTATTGTTTATTATTAATATTAAATCTGATACTATCCTTTTAATTTTTCTTTAATAATTATTACCACAAAGAAATAGTATTATGTGTAAAATTAATTATACTTGTATAATTAATTATGTATGAATTAATATCATCATTATTATTTTCTTTTTTAGAGATAATCCAGCTCAAATGTACCGATTGGCTGGTTTTATTGTCCGGGATATTTCGGCCATTAGAGAAATAGAAAGATCTGAAGGTTTAAGATCTGATAATCCGAATGATGAAGACTATATAACAAATATAATTATGCAAACAATTTTAAATTATGAAATTCGTGAAACATTTACAACTGCTGTTTTAAGACCATTTCTTGGTGAATATACTGCACATTTTTGTCATGAGCTACATAATTATGCTTCTAGTCCATATGATATGATTGGTTATGATCGTAATGTAAGATATAATAGTCGCCCAGGTATTACATCACTTCAAAATAATATAAATGTAAGTTAATATGCATTTAAACATATTTAAATATAGCATAATTTATGGNTGCATTTAAACATATTTGAATATAGCATAATTTATGGTATTTATAACAATTTTTTTTATTAGACCATTGACTTACAAATTCCTGTTAATCCACCTACTAATGTTAGGACACTGCCATCTTTGAACGATACGACTATTGTTGATTCTGAAAGTGATTCAGATTCAATTAGAATACAATATGCACAAGAACTCATTGTGGTAAGCAGTAGTATTAGTGAAGATTCAGATAATGAAATTTTTAGTCAACCAATCAGACCTGTTGATTCATTTNTAGTCAACCATTCAGACCTGTTGATACATATGATTTTTCAATTAGAGATCAACCATCTACTTCTACAGGAATACGTAATTCCTTAGATCGTCCTACTAATAGGTAACTATTTTATATTATAAAAATTAATATGAAAAATATTTAGATTTGGTGATGATTTTTTTATGTTTTGCCATTATAACTTATGACAATGGTAAAGTCTTACCATATACAGGTGTTTCAGATCTAAATGACAAATCTTCAAATATATCTTAAAGTAAATTGTTAGTTAGGTCTAAAACACTGTATATAATATTATGGCATTTTATTTAGGAAAAGTCATAATACAGTTTCCCTGTTCTAACAAACAATATTCAAATTAATTAATTAAACAATTCTTATATCATTTTTCTGTTAAATTATTTTTTACCATTTTTTTAATCAAGTCAAATAAATTGTTTTTATTTTATTTGTAGTACATCAATTTTTATTCTTTAATTTTAGGTATAATCTTAGACGAAGGAGATTATTTTCACCTCCACTAGCTGATACAGCTGGATGTCCTGTGCACTTATCTCGAATTGGATCTTCATCTAGTTCAAGACGAAGAAGATTTACAATAGAATCCTCATCATCTGATGATGAAGCAACTATTACTCATCAGCCACAAGCATTGCCCATGAGAGCTGATGTAATGTATGGAAAAAGGAAAAAGAAGGTAAAAAAGAGCAAACAGAATAAGAAAAAGAAAAATATGGATACTCCATCTGATGTACGTTTAAGGAGTAGAAGTCGATCATATTCAGGTTCATCATCTTCTTCGGGTGATACATAGAGGTCATATTTCTGTTCAGCCATCAAATGATTTGTAGCTCAATCAAAATCCAATTGAAAATTTTTTTTTTTATATATAATCTGATGTATTGTTAAACTACTGTTCAGTAAAAATGTATTTTATAATTAATAGTTATTTGTCTTAATTTTAAATTGTATATGATTATATTTATTTAAAGTATTTAACTTATGATTAAATTGTATATAAAATTCAAACTAATGTACTGACATTATTTATCCTATAGATCTAATTTCTCCTATTTTTTTAATAAAAAAAAGTGAACCCCAGTGAATACTAAGAGTTCAATTGGGTTCAAAAATCGAACAGCTTATAACATCACAACATATTACATGTAAAAATCTATTTATAAGAACTTTTTCATAGGATTTTTAAAAGATTTGATTTGTTTTATTATATACACTCTTGTATCACTCTAATGAATATGAATATTTCATTATTAATTATTCACCTTATATTGTCCTGAACGCCTGTATTGTCCTTATGTTAGACGGCTTTGCAGCACCCCAGAGAGCGATACTGTATGACCATATTGGTTGTAGGAGGAATTTGTAAAGAAGTTTAATTAAATAAATTACAAAGTTATGTGCATTACTAAAAATTATATTATGAAAAAAAAAAACTTAATTTTCAAAATTCCATTAAAAAATTATGGTTTGTAAAAAAATTATTTTAACTGCAAAACCTTATTTTTGAGACGGTAAATAAAAGCTTTTACTATTACAAAATGTATTTTTATTAATTTTTCTTGTATTTCTTTGAGCTCAAACATGGCTTATATTTACTAGTTTTATGTGTATTTACATTTATTTAATCATTATTCTGAATTGAATTTTTTTATTATTAATATTACAATACATTTAATTATTATGATACGAGTATATACAATTATTCGTTTGTAGTAGCACATCGATTACCGATAATCAATGTGCCCACATTGCGACGCGATGGATTTATTACATGTTTTGTTCTTATTTGTTCCGTATTATCGAGTAGTGGAAATTCTCAATAGATTATTTATTTTTATAACTTAATTGCACAGTCGGTGGCAGATCCACATAATTCCAATTCTACAATATTATATCGAATATAACATTGCATTTACGATAAAACAATATTTTGAAAAAAATACAAGTTCAAAAAAAAATTTATAACATTACAAGTCACGTGGGGGTAAATATGACCCATTTCAATTTTGATGAATATTTTATGTCATACATTTTTTTTTCGAAGGTATTTATTTATGAAAATCGATTTAATATTACTATAAAAACCATCTTCTAAATTTATATCTATGTACACTTTTATGCAATATAATACATCCGTTTTTATTTATGTGGTGGTATGCTAGACCCCCACGCAACTGTTTAAGGGTTAAATGGTTCATTTAAAAAAAACTTAGAGATATAGTTTTTTTTTTAATTTTTTGAAAATGTTGAAATAATTATATAATAAAATGTGTTTAGCATTGATAATGGTAACATTGTTTCCGAAATACGTATCCGCGACTTTTCATTAATTTTTTGTAAATTTTTGTGGCTTTGAGTTTAATATTTTTTAGTTTTTTAAATTAATACTATTTGTAATATAGTTTTAATTTTACTTGAAATAATTATTGATTAATAAATGTCATTTTTTTTTATTACTTTGTAATAAATTATTGNTTTTTTTTTTTTTTTTTTATCTTTGTAATAAATTGTTGATGAATACCTAAATGTTTTTTTTTCTTTACTTTGTTAAAATAAATTTTCTTTTATCTCTGGTTACTCTAATAATAAATTAATCATATGGTATTAAATAATGAAAAGAAAAAAAGTTAATATTATGTTTTAGTAGATGACTTACAAAGATATAACATACTGAATAGTTGGAAATTATTTATTAATTTCTTAAATAAATAATAATAATAATAATATTGACTGTTGAATAATTTAATTATTTAAATAAAAAATAATCATATTCTATAAACAAATTTATTGTATGTTAATATATATATACAGAGTGATTTTTTTATCATAACCCACTCAATTACTTACAGAATAATAATAATTTAAACATTTTTTTTTTTTATTATCTTTAGTTACACATTATTCTTGAATTATTAACTATGTAATACTTTTTAAGTTCATCCCTTATGCCTTGTAGAGGGGTCAAATTTGTTTTTTTAAATGGTAACACATATTTTTAATTTAATAAAATGTTTGAGTTTTTAATTTAGTAGTAAATGGCATTTGAATTTTTAATATAACTTAATTCGTTTATTAGATATAATCATTTAAAGTTACAAATTTTGGAGTTAATATACAGGTATAATACACAAGGAATTACAAATACAGGTAGCTAATTGATTTTTATGATATCGATATTAGCAGATACACAGCATTGTTATTATCAATGATAGTAATGTACATTGTTTTCAGTTTATAAATACACTAACTGACAATACAAAAAGTATATCTATTGATAGTCGTAATTGATAATAAACAATCCATGAATGTTATAGCAATATCATAAAAATCCAATTAGCTACCTGTATTTCTAATTCCTTGTGTATTATACCTGTATATTAACTCCAAAATTTGTAACTTTAAATGATTATATCTAATAAACGAATTAAGTTATATTATAAGACAATATATTATCACATACCTATGTATAAAACTCAGAATCACAAAGCATAGATATTTTTTATTCCAATTTTTGTTTTGGACAGTTTTCAAAAGTTTTTAAACAAGTGTTGAAATTGACAAATTTTTTTTGTTTTTTATTTAGAGAATTTAAATCTAGTCTGTTTGCTATTAACCGTTGAGCAGTATAATCCACAGACATCATATCCTAAACAAGAAAAATAGTAATATAATTTCACGTAAAATTAATCTCGATTGTCATGTACAGTTTTTAATTACTTACTCGAATTTTCATCGAGACGATTTTCATATACGTTTCCTTGCTTTCCACTATCTATTTTTGATCAAACACTCAAAATGTATCAATCAAATAAATATATGATGACGGGGCGCAGTCTGTAATCCAACCTGTGCAAATGAGGGGCACTAACTAATATACATGTGTACACATAATCGTACAGTCATATTTACTCGTTTATTTAAGAAGCAAGTAATCATTACATGCCTTAACATATAAATGGAATATTTTTCTTTTATATATATGAATATATAAAAGAACAAAAAAATACTCAATTGTTGAAAAAATAAATTCCAATATTAGTATATATATATTGTACAAAACGTTCTAATAAAAAGACAACTATTGTTGATGTATAATGCGAAAAAATATAAGTGTATCTATAAACAACAGTTTATTGTATTTCGAATACTATGTTATTCTTCATATATGTACTGTCATTATAGTAAAGATGAACTCCAAAAATTGAAAAATTATTTTATTTAAATATATATAATGAGAACTTAGTTGCGAGTTTTTAGAGTAGCTCATCTTACATCTATATACCAGCTCAGAGGCCGAGTTATCAAGGATTTTGTTTTATACGTGAAAATAGACTTACTACTTGAGAAAAAATCCTTATAAGTCTTTACTAAGCAAAAAAGTAGTAGCTCGTCAGACATACGATCATTTTTTGCTTAGTACAACCCAACGTTATTTTGCTTAGTTACTTTGGGTTGTTTAAGCAAAGGCGACGGATATGCATGATCTGACCGCCCCGAGAAAATAGAATCTAGCAGCCTACAAGACCATATCCAAGATCGATAGCAATATTTTCATCGGCCCATTGTCAACAGCATAAGTAGCGGCCCACTGAGAAAATCTCAGTGTCCCTATCTGCCCCTGTGTTTATGCGGTTACCGCATAAATTACGGTGGCAATATATTAGTAGTTATGTCTAAAAGAAATACACATTGTCAGCGGTTGCGTTAAACATTCTATTCGAGTAGTATGAATAACATATTTGTATTGATGGTTGTTATCGTATGAACAAAAAAATTTTGTTAGCACAACCAATTTCGGTTTCAAACATGCCATTGTCTAGGCTCGTTTTTAACACGCTTATATTAGTTTCACCTGTATGTATGTATGTAACTCTCCAAACGCCACGCGTTATTGCATATTCCGTCGTCTAGTCTAGACTGTCATAACGCATTCACCCCTCCCCACGCCACGCTCACAACACGACGGCACACTATTCCTATAAAAATTTATTTTTAGTTATCGTACCCGTACACGCGTGCTTGTCATCAATATTATATATATATAAACAAATTTTTATTTTGACTGACCAATACCGCCCGCGTCTAATGCGCCTTACGTATATATATTTATATATTCCTACCACCGTTTATACCTCAGGTATAACGTTAGTCCGACCCGCCCGCCCACAATATACGGTTATACCTAGTGTATGATAAGTTTACATACTTAAGTCGCTTTACTTGTATATATATATATATATATTCTAATTACTATTAAAATTAATATATTAACACGATTTATTCTAATTAAGAGATATAAAGTATTCATTCCGATTACGAGGGATGATTTCCGTATCGTCATTTTTCGTCACTACCTCCACGTTCCGGGAGTGAGTAATTTACGCGCCTGCTGCTTTCCTTGGATGTGGTAGCCGTTTCTCAGACTCCCTCCCCGGAATCGAACCCTGATTTCCCGTTACCCGTAACAACCATGATATTGATAGTAACTACTATCATAACATGAAACTAAAAAGTGAAAAATAAATATAGTTTAAAAAAACTAAAAAAACACGCTTTTAAAGCACATCGAACTAAAAAGTTAAAAATAATTTTTAAAATAAGTTTAAAATAATTATGAAAAAAAATACTAGTATTATTGTGATGAAAGCGTGGGTGCATTGTGTCATATTTTTCGTATATTGAGCGCCCGACGCTTTTATCACAATAATACTAGTATTTTTTTTCATAATTATTTTAAACTTCTTTTAAAAATTATTTTTAACTTTTTAGTTTGATGTGCTTTAAAAGCGTGTTTTTTTAGTTTTTTTAAACTATATTTTTGACTATCTTAAACTCTACCATCTAGCAATAAGAAGAAATACATTTTAGTAGTAGATACTTGTTATAATACCAAGTATGTTTTCACTAAAGCTGTAGAATCTGATACTGCTGAATAAACTGTTAAATTTTTATTGAAATAGTCTCTCAATAGGGTTGCTTTCAGCAATTCACATCAGATAGGGGCATACATTTTAAAAACAAATTAGTTCAGGAAGTTTGCTAAAACTTAGATATTAAACAGGGGTTCTCTACTGCATACTCTCTCTAGACTAAAGGTCTAGTAGAAAAAATAAATGTTGTAATTTGTGCATCATTAAGAAATTACATAGAAAATAATGAACAATCAAGGTGGTCATATTATTTACAATATATAACATTAGCTTATAATTCAAATCCGCAAACGAGTACTGGTTACAGTCCGTTTTATTTAATGCATGGTTTTGAACCTCATTTTCCGATAGATAATAAAATATTACCGAACAATATTACTTATGATATAATGAAATCATTAAAAAATCTACAAGAAGTGAGAAACAAAATACCTTTAATTATACAAAAAGTACAAAAAATTCAAAAAAATAATTATGATCAAATTATCATATTACACAATTAACACAAATTATTCATCAAAAACACAGAACTTTGTTATTAAGTTAATTTTTCTTTCACATTTTCATCTGCATTGCCAATATTTCAGTAAAATTTCAAACAAATCTATAGAATTTTCTTCACATACAAATACAAATGTATTATAAATTAAATTAAAAATTTATTATATATATAATAATTTACAATTCACATAATATGCAATTTTGTGTTAAAATTGACGATTTAGAATAGATCCTTCTTGTCACGAGCATTACATAACAAGATATAATAATTGTATTATTATTATCATAATTAAAAAAAAAGATGTATTTTAGTTCGGTTATGCTTAATTTGTAAAATGAGGGACTTTGAAAGATCCAAACCCATGACTTTCAAATCACTTAAAAATGCTTCAGAATTCAACAAATAATACAGATATTATATTCCACATTCATTACTATGAATTTATATATATATATATATATATATATACCTATTAATGTTTACATTCTTTCATTTGCTTCTTTATCACTTGTTTATTTACAAAAAAACAAGCATCCTCTATATAATTAAATAGTTCATACTCATTACAATTTCTTACAAAACACTATTAATTCAACAATTATTAGTTTATTAGTTTTTTTTTTCTCCCAATAATTTTTTCTTAAATTTTCAACTATTTATCAGCTTGATCATAGTGTCGCAACAATAGTGTATTATATATATGTATATAATTTTAAAACATATATACAATTATTAATCATACATAACTTGAGTATTAAACAATTTTATTACATAAATTTATTATAGAATGAACCTACCTTGTCATAAAACATTCTCAACAAAAAAATTATTTCACAAAAAAATCTCATGGGAGAGTACCACAGAAAAATTATGCTCTGAGTGTGAAGTTAGGGAGAACTATAGAAAAACATTTGTATACAATTACCACATCACTAGGCACATTTCCGTTTGGCGTAGCGTTATGAAAGATTATTTTAAAAACAAACCTTTAGCATTCCTCTCATTGAAAATAGTTGACAATGCACAATATGATGTAGAATATGACATGCGAAAATGTTATAATGCAATATTCAGACCAAATATACCATCCGATTATGGCCACATAGAATGGGAAAACGGTCTTATTAGCAAAAGTATAACTAAAAAGATTGATACTCGCAAAAAATTTCGAATCCCTAAAAATAATTATTGGCATCATTTAATTTTTTTAATACTTATTAAAGAAGTAAACTTCGATTTTTCGGATTTAAGTACATTAAATAAGTATAATCTGTTTTCAGACAAAAAGGAAACTTCCTCTAAAGATCCTTGGGCATTCACTTATCAGACTAGCTTAGAAATAATTAATAGTCAAAATGAATATGTATATAATAAAGAAACAGATTATAACAATGTTATTCGTGAATATGACCTCATCATTATTGATAGTTCTTTAACTTATAAATTTATATCTTTTGATCTATGCACAACTTTCACAGAGTGCATTAATCATGTAAAAAAAAACTTTTTAACCCGAAAGAATTTGAATTCATTTCATATTGGTATCCTTTGGCTCCCGGAGAGACAAAAGATAATTTTTACAAAATATAAATACAATTTAACCAATCACACTTTTTTCCTTTAATTTATATATATATATATAAATTTATTTTAAGTCTATTCATCTATTAATAGTATTCAATTCATAACTTACTAACTGATTAATTTTTTTCTCTAAAATTCATATATTAATACTTTTCCTCATAAGATATTATGTCTATAGTTCTGAGACAATAATTTTCATTTATAATTTTTAAGCATTCATAATTTTTTTTTTTTATTTTCTTTTATAATCATTAGTCTCATCAATAATGTAATTTTTCCAAACATTTTACTACTAATTTTCTATTTTCATATTTTTTCAATTTTTCAAAATTTATTATACAAACAAATTATTAACAATAATGACTACCTTCTTTATTTAATGATATTAAATATGCTAAATATAAAATTTTTTCTGAAATTCGTGTGTGTATTAATTACTATTCGGTTTACTAATAAGCAATTTTTTTATACTATACATAAATTTAACTACTTGTTAAATACTTTTAACATATACATTTTGTATATTACATATTATAAATATGTACAATATAAATTAATATACAAATCACTTTGATATTTTATATGACGTTAAAATAGTTTGTTTTTATCACATTGTGTGTTTTACATATTGTGTTTTATTATTAAGATAATAGTAAAAAGAGCTGACAAGTATAGTTTATGAATATCTTAAAGAAAATCAATCATGTTATTCTAAGCTTATGAATATAATTTATAAATAAAATTATTTATAATCTTAAATGAACGACCATTGCTTTGGACACAAACAGAACAGCCCACTGTTATTTCATATTATGATAGTGCTGAGTATATTACGATACATTTCTGTATTTGAGTTAACCGTCAATGTTACCTACTAAGTTAATAACTTTTCTGGTTTTCTAGATATTGTTTTCCATAATCACCTCACTACCTCCTTTACTTATTACAATAAAATGGCATATACATTTATACTAAAAATATATGTATATATTTAATTTTTAATAATTTTAATTTAATAAGTTCATGTCACACTCCGTTTATACAAACCGTTGAACACTATCAAACGATATAGCTGGACGGCTGGTCCTAACAGTTTATAATAGACATGAAGTATTCGCCCGTACAAATCGAGTTGCAACCCGATGACGTAAAAATTATGTAACGGGATAAGTCCTTCGGCTAAACACGACTTATACATGTGGTTGCGGCTACTGCTGCTGCAGATACAGCTGATGCGGTGGCAGCGGCAGCGGCAGCTACAGCAGCAACTACGGATGCATTGTAGTTATATTTTAACGTAAAAAATATTTGTCATAGTACACACACAGGGTCGATGTTGTAAACAACAAACGACCTTGTGGTAATGCTGTATCTGATATTGCGCCTACCCGTTATGCACGTGTTCAGTGGTTTTTTTATCAAACACAACGACTGTCGGAATGTCTGGAATGTGTAGCGGAACCACATGGAAGGGGTATTCATCATTTACGAAACATCGACTTAAACTTAAACGAAAACGGGGTGAATTGGCACGGCTGTATATAGGGTTGTGACATATCATACGCGCGGACTCGGCGCGTACTTTACGTACGTTGAACCGTTAGCGTGTAGGTACTCTGGAAAATGAACTTTTTTTTTTTTGACCGACCCAACTAACATATATATTATATAGTTGGAATTGTGTAACGAGTTAAATGTAGTAGGTTCAGGTATGACGTCACAGCGGCTTACCCCTTTGGTCAGTGTTGAAGTCTGACGTCGGCTAGGGCCGGCCACCATAGGGCTTACCCTAATATCAAAGTTAAGGTATGACGTCACAGCGGCTTACCCCTTTGGTCAATGATGTGATGTCGTCAACCAGGGGGATGACGTCACGAGCTGCACCTGGATGCAGTCCCCACGGGCGCCGGTGCCAGGGAGGGGGGTTACGGTAGGTCAGGTGTGACGTCACCATGACGGAATGCATCTCACCTGTGCACCCATTGTACCCCGGGGACAATAGATAACGTAATTAGTCGGCACCTTTGAGAGCCCGTACCGCCGCACACCTGTACACCCATTGTTATCCCGAGAACAATAGATGACGTCATTTGTCGGCACCTTTGAGAGCCAGTAGCGCACCTATTGTTTTCCGAGAACAATAGCGCCCCATTGTTCTAAGAACAATAGATGACGTCATTGTCGGCACCTTTGAGAGCCCGTAGCGCACCTATTGTTTTCCGAGAACAATAGCGCCCCATTGTTCTAAGAACAATAGATGACGTCATTGTCGGCACCTTTGAGAGCCCGTAGCGCACCTATTGTTTTCCGAGAACAATAGCGCCCCATTGTTCTAAGAACAATAGATGACGTCATTGTCGGCACCTTTGAGAGCCCGTAGCGCACCTATTGTTTTCCGAGAACAATAGCGCCCCATTGTTCTAAGAACAATAGATGACGTCATTGTCGGCACCTTTGAGAGCCCGTAGCGCACCTATTGTTTTCCGAGAACAATAGCGCCCCATTGTTCTAAGAACAATAGATGACGTCATTGTCGGCACCTTTGAGAGCCCGTACCCGCTATTTCTATACTACTTGTGTTCTTTATTATACTATTATTTATTATTAGTAAACACAAATTAACACATTATTTAATTATTAACATTTCTTTATTATGGCATGATACACACGTTAGAATACTCGAACATTCAATTCTCTCTCTTATCAACAATTACAGGTATTACAACGTATCATTCAATTAGTAGTGATACCAACATAAAACATCACATCCTTCCCCACTAAAATTAAAAATATATATCCTTTAAGATCAATACTTATAAACTTAACAGTACAACAAAAAAAATACAATATTTATGAAACTAACAACACTTATGAAATTTAACAAAATTTAATAAGTTAACAATACAACAAATAAGAAATACAATATATATGCCATTAACAATTTTATGGGTTTTTTTATAGTTCTTTTTGATCTTCTTAGTTTACTTTCTTTTTCACTTCCTAAATTATCAGTTTCCTTTACCTTTTCCTCCCTCATCTCACTTTTTTGTTTAAGTAATTGATCCACGTGTCTTTTCATTTTACCAATTTTCGTATCCACTAGAAAAATAACTTTTCTTAATTTATTTTTTATTTTTCCTTCCAACCATTTCTGTCCTTTACCATAATTTCTAGGTAATACCCTATCTCCTATTTCAAAATTTGTTTTTCTATTACCTTTATAATTGTTTTTCTGATATTCTTGATTTAGTCTGACCTTATCTTTCACGTTTTCCTGAATAATCATTTTTGTCTTATTATTGAATTGATTTAAAATTAGATCAAATTTATTATTTAATTTTCTATTTAAGTGTAATTCAGCTCGACTTTTGCCAGTGTTACAATGAATAGTGTTTCTGTAATCTAATAAAAATTTACATGATGCCTGTATGACATTATATTCATTATCTAAAATTTTTTTTATTTTGTCCTTGAAAATACCAACCATATTTTCCGCTGCCCCGTTACTCTGCGAGTGATAAGGAGGAGTCAATATCTGTTTAATAGAATTATTCATAATGAATGTCTGAAATTCATCTGAGGTCCATTGTGGCCCATTATCAGTGACTAAGTGATCAATTTTTATTATATAATTATGGCGTTCGGGCCTTTTGATCATAATAAAGAGTTAAAGGTTTTACTAATACCATAACGAGCGAAATATTCCCTTAAAATATTTATTGTATGAGAAGAAGTAGTAGATGACATTTTTATGACTTCTGGCCATTTCGAATATTGATCAATTATTAGAATAAACATAATTTTATTTAATTCTAAAAAATCAGCATGTACCCTTTCACCTGGAGCGCTAAGATACTCCCACACTTGCAAAGGGGACTTGCCCGGCTCTNCGCTAGGATACTCCCACACTTGCAAAGGGGACTTGCCCGGCTCTTTCCTAAATTTACTACACGTATTACAAGAAACTATTAATTCCTCAATGTTTTTATTTAATTGTGGCCACCAAAAATAATTCCTAGCCATTATTTTAAGTTTAACAATACCAAAATGAGTACTATGAAGTTCCCTCAAAAAAATTTGTTGTAAGCTTTTTGGCACAACCAATTTATGTCCAAGAAAAATACAGTTTTCAACAATGGTTAATTCATTTTTTTGTAAGTAGTATGGCCTAACCAGTTCCTCTTTGATTTTATTTTTTGGCCAACCCATTAAAACATATTGCTTAATTTCTTTTAAAATTTCATCAGATTCAGTTTCTTTTTGAATTAAGACCTTGTTTATACCTTGAAAATAACTATTGATAAAGTGAATAGTTGGGGTATCAATTTCATTATGATTTGTATTCTTAATAGCTAATCTAGATAAAGCATCCGCACTTGAATTTTCTGTTGATTTAACATACTTAATACTATAATTATAATTTGCTAAAAATAAGGCATACCTTTGTAGTCTATTCGCAGCCACTTGTGGTAGACATTTGTTTTCATGAAAANCACTTGTGGTAGACCTTTGTTTTTATGAAAAATATGAGTAAGAGGTTTATTGTCACTTTTTAAAATAAAATGTCTACCAAACAAATATTGATGAAATTTTTTTACACAAAAAACAATAGCTAACGCTTCCTTATCAATTTGAGAGTATTTCAGTTGACACGACTTGCGTCGCAAAAATGTGGTCGACACTGGTTTTGAGGGTAGAGACCCGTGGGCCGTTTATTAAATGAGCGACAACAGATTATGTTAACAAAAATAAAACAAACCGAAAAGATAAACACAGTAATAATAATCTTCGCATAATATCGCGGCACTTTCGCTGGCGTCGACGACGCGATGTTCGGCGTAATCCTTGGACGGCAAAATGGTTAGCAGCGTTGTAGGCGACGGTGCGCGGGTGCGGTTCGGCTGTCGACGTTGTCGCTTTCACAACGGGAGGAAGACTCTCGCACCATTTGCGGCGGGTCGTCGTCGGCCGTGCGGCATTTGCTGGACTTTGCACCGTAGCGTATAACACGCGGTGTTGGTCAGTCAAATACTCATAGTAGGGCGACGGCTGATAAAGGTGGCACGAGTCGCGGGGCATCGTGTATAACGAAGCGACGCGGGCCGTGTCAAATACCCCCCCGCCAAGCCGCCGGTCTACTTAATGACGGCCGGGAAGGCAATCGCGTATAGCAGTGAATGCCGCCAAACTCACGTTGTCTGTGGGTGATCTAAGGGGTGAGTGCGTGTATTCCATTTCCATGGGTTTCTCCGCTGGTCGCTGTTTCACCGCTGCTAATTTGGATGTTGCTACCGGTACTGTATTGTTGCTGCTGCTGTGCTGTTGCTACCGTTTTTGTTATTGCCGCTACTGTGTTGTTGCTGCCGTTATTGTTGTTGACGCTACTGTGTTGTTTCTGCTGTTATTGTTGTTGCCGCTACTTTGTTGTTAAAAACGATGTCTCCTCCATGTTTGGTGCTAAGGGTGGTGATGTCAGCCTCTATTCTCGGGCTGGCACTAGTAAAGTGAGTGATGTGTATTCAATAAGCGTTGTGCGTCCCACTGTGTCATTAAAACGTAGCGCAGTTTTTCACTATCTGTGATGATTGTTCGCGCGTGTGTGGGTCGCCTGCTATAACTAGTGTTGATAGATCTACATCGGGTAGCGTGTGTCGAGTACTCGCTTTCCAATAAGCTGTAGTGCGTCGCGTCGCGCCCAAGTGAATTGTACCTGCAGCGTAGTCCCAGGAGACTTCCTGTTCTGTTAGAAAGTCGTGTCCCAGAAGTACGTCACAATACAGATTCTCTATGATAACAGCTGTGAACTTTACTTGTAGATCCGCAATTTTTGTTATAAAGGTAGCTGTGCCGGCCGTGTCTGTTGTGTGGCCGTCAGCTAACCTAACTGGGGGTGTTTGTCCGTTGTGCACAATTCCAAATTTGTGAGCTGTTGCTCGAGTGGTATACGATTTTTGCGCTCGAGAGTCAAGTAAGGCCGTCACAAAGCCGTTGTCAAATTCCAGCTCCACAGCGGGAGTAGTAATTTTACGCGGGCGTGTTTGTGCGGCAATACTCAGGTGGTTAGCGGTTCGAACGGGGAGCGTTGAAACGGTTTGTTCGCCGGCAGTATTAATTGCCATAAGCGGGTAGGCCGTTCCTGCCGTATTCCCCTCCCCCACGGTGGTCAACATATCGTTGGCCCGACTCGCGCTATAGTCGTTACCTATTACGTCTACGAACGTGTGACAAGTATTTTGAATAATCTTATGGTCCTCATTGTGGATGAGGGGTGTGGTGGTGGTGAAGTGTGGTGCTACAGCGTGCCCACTATAATGACAGTGGGGCTGTAGGGGTGTTGGTGAAGTTTTTGTGAAAGTACTGTGGTTGATAGTAAGATTATTTAAAATAGTGTCATTTTGATCGAAGAAAGCGCATCCGTTTTTGTTACCGACGATGATTGACCGTGCGATTTAGTCGGCGCGCTGATTAGTTCGATATTGTTTTGAGCGGAATTGTGTTTGTTTGCAAAACTCGGGTGGTATATGACTTTTGCGCTTGTGAGTCAAGCAATGCCGTCACAAAACCGTTGTAAAATTCAAGTTCCACAGCGGGAGTTGTAATTTTACGCGGGCGTGTTTGTTTGGCAAAACTCGGGTGGTTTACGGTTCGAACGGGGAGCGTCTGAACGGTTTGTCCGCCGGCGGTGTCAATCGCCATAAGCGGGTAGGCCGTCCGGCTGGTATCCCCTCCCCCACGGTGGCCAACATGTCGTTGGCCCGACTCGCGCTATAGTCGTATAACACGGGGACATTTGTTTTCTCGGCCGTATGATTGATTTTTTTAAAGACCTTGAGGACCGCATTGTGCCCCTCACTGTGGGTGGGGGGTGCGGTGAGTGAATTTAAAGGGGCTACAGCTTGTCCTGCGTTACGAGCGAGGGGCTGTAGTCGAGGTTGAGGGCCCGGTGAATGGGCGAGGTGAAGTGGAAGGTCGTTAAAAATTTCGTCATTTTGGCCGAGAACTACGCGCTCGATTTTGCTATCGGCGACGAACGAACTGGTTGTTCGCGCTGCGCGTTGTTAAATTGCAATTTAGATTTGAATGTGATTGTGATTGTGGGCCAGCTTAACTGTCGGTGCTTTTCCAGTCATAGTGTACGTTATTGACCGTATTTTAATCGAATTAACCAAAAATGAAAAGTACAAGTGGTAGTTTGTTTTTGTTATTCGGAAATACGATATCAACAATCGCGAGAATACGCGCTTTGCGTTCGCGTATGAACGTTAACAATGCTGGCCGTTTGTATTATTATTGTTATTGCTAGATAGTGTACTAATAAAGCACTATGACAGTGAATTGTACCTGGGAATGTGATTGCAATGATGGTAATCGTAATCTTTATGATCGTGACGACACAATTAATAATACAAACGGTTTTATGGGACCCGGTTGTCAAATGTAACGATCGCTGTGGTATGATAATGTGTATGATCACCCTACCTGCCTAGCGGTTTTATCGAAACACTGAAATGGTTGTGTTCGCGGCGTTGTGCGACTCAAGGTCGTCAGTGCGCGTGTGTGTATAAATACAAAATCGCCAGAAATCCACTTTTACCGTGTTTAAAAATACACCGAAGGTGGAAATCTACTATTCGCGAGGTAGATAGTATCTAAATAACCGGGTGGGAAATCCACTGCTGTCACCAGTGAACTGTGTGATTGAAATAATTTGGAGAAAAGTGAATGTAAAGGAAACCTAGCTGTCTTATTTGAAAAATAAAAATGAAGTCAGCAACTGGTTTTCTTACCTTAATCCAATTTAAGACCGGTTGAGATCCTTACCGGGGAGCCAGTTGACACGACTTGCGTCGCAAAAATGTGGTCGACACTGGTTTTGAGGGTAGAGACCCGTGGGCCGTTTATTAAATGAGCGACAACAGATTATGTTAACAAAAATAAAACAAACCGAAAAGATAAACACAGTAATAATAATCTTCGCATAATATCGCGGCACTTTCGCTGGCGTCGACGACGCGATGTTCGGCGTAATCCTTGGACGGCAAAATGGTTAGCAGCGTTGTAGGCGACGGTGCGCGGGTGCGGTTCGGCTGTCGACGTTGTCGCTTTCACAACGGGAGGAAGACTCTCGCACCATTTGCGGCGGGTCGTCGTCGGCCGTGCGGCATTTGCTGGACTTTGCACCGTAGCGTATAACACGCGGTGTTGGTCAGTCAAATACTCATAGTAGGGCGACGGCTGATAAAGGTGGCACGAGTCGCGGGGCATCGTGTATAACGAAGCGACGCGGGCCGTGTCACAGTTCAGCAACATTTAAAGTTCTAGAGGTATATGCTATAGGTCTCTCTTCATTATTAGGTAAAATATGTAAAATTACACCACCTACACCATAGGAACTAGCATCACATGCTAAACTAATCTTATAATTGGGATTGAAATGCATTAAAATAGGAGCAGAAGTTAAAAAGTTTTTTATTTCCTTAAAAGCATCATCACACTTTTTATTCCACACAAACAAATTAGCCTTTTTTAATAATTGATACAGTGGAAATAATATATCAGTACTATTTTTAATAAATTTAATATAATAATTAACCATACCAAGAAATGATTTTACCTGAGTAATATTAGTTGGAATTGGTGCTTCAACAATTGCTTTAATTTTAGCCTCACTAGTACTCAGTCCCTCTTTATTTTTATATCCTAAATAATGTATTTCATCCTGAAAAAAAAAAACACTTTTCTTTTCTCACCGTTAGACCACACTCTTTTAATTTATTAAAAACTTCCTTTAATTTGTCCATATGTGATGTAACACTATTGCTATAAACTAAAATATCATCTAGAAAACACACAACATTTTTTATTTTCCTAAAAACATTTTCCATCTCTCTTTGGAACATACCAGGCGCAGAGGAAACATCATACATTAACCTATTGGGTACATATAAGCCTTTATGAGTAGATAATGTTAAAATTTCTTTTGAATTTTTTTCAACTTATAACTGTGTATATGCTTGTGATAAATCAATTTTTGACCATAACATATTACCACTAATGTTTGAAAATAAATATTCTATTCGAGGTAATGGGTACCTATCTACCTTCAAATAAGGATTAATTGTGACTTTATAGTCAACACAAATGCGAATAGTACCATTAGTCTTTGATACTGGAACTATTGGAGTTCCATAGTCACCAGTCTCAACAGGTGTTAAAATACCTTCTTGAACTAACCTATCTAATTCAAATCCTACTTGGTCTTTAATGCTAAAAGGTCTGGGTTTTAAAAAAATTGGTTTAAAATTATCTTTTAAAAATAATTTACATTTATTTTTATTATAAGTATCTAATTTATCTGTAAAAACATCTGGAAAACTACTTATTAATTCTTTTACATTA
Organism: Daktulosphaira vitifoliae; assembly: GCF_025091365.1. Classification (NCBI taxonomy): domain Eukaryota; kingdom Metazoa; phylum Arthropoda; class Insecta; order Hemiptera; family Phylloxeridae; genus Daktulosphaira; species Daktulosphaira vitifoliae. Next base: position 1,168,442 of record NW_026099576.1, on the reverse strand, counting down.
CATGTAAAATTTTCAGTAATACTATTTATTTCATGGTTAATATTTATTTTAATACCTAAAACTTTAATCCATTTATTTCCTAGAAGAGGCGGTCCGCCGTTTTCAATAATATACAATGGTAAACTGAAATTTTTCTCATGAAATTTAACCTTCACCTTGATTACTCCAACTGGTACAATATATTCACCAGAATAGCTTTTTAAATTGATCTTAGTATCAACTAAGGGTAAATATTTAAAATTATTTCTATATTCAGAAAAAGAAATTGCTGAAATAGCCGATCCTGTATCTAATTGCATTTTTACCATTTTATTTTCAATCTGTACCATAATATATAAATTTTCATTCTTTGAGCCTATCTGTTCAATTTGAAATAATGTATCAATATTTAAGTTATCATTATCTAAAATATTATTAGATTCATTGACTTCATTGTCAGAAACTTTTCTATCCATTGTACCAATATAATTATTACCATAATTTTTACTTTTAACTTTAGAATAATGTGAAGACTTTGGTCGACTTTTGTCAGTTTTATCTTTAAAATAACAAACACTCTTTAAATGTCCTTTTTTATGACAAATATTACAATTACGGTCTTTAAAATAACAATTATTAAAAACATGATTCTTCTTACCGCAACAAGTACAAGTAACATTTCCTCCGTTGACAGTGATCTTGCCACTTCGGTTTTGAGCTGTTCGCGTGAACTTCTTGTTAGCAAAATAAATTTCTCCTTGGCATTCATTGCTG
>NW_026099576.1:1138779-1167577 GCF_025091365.1 Daktulosphaira vitifoliae | reverse complement strand
GGGGCTCACGCCCCCAAACCCCCAGAGGATAGAAGTCAAGCCCAAACCCAACCTATTTAAACCCATTCGACTGAAATTCTCAGTGACCCAACAAGTATAAAACCTTGATGTTAAAATGGTGATATAATATTGAAAAAAATTCCAAAAAAAATTAAATTTATTTACTTCAACACTACCTTAACACGTTTAATGTACTGATAAATACTCTTAAATTTACTATTCCTCGGTAACTACATCATCGAGAATACTTTTTATAGTTAATTAATGAAAATTATCAAAAAAAAACAGCAGTATATAACAAAATTTGTATATGATTATTGAAATCTTTGAAAGCTCATAACTTTTAAACTAGACTTCGCCGACAAAAATTTTTTTTATATTCTTAGTCGGTATGAAAAACTAAATTGATTTTAAAAAAAAAATTTGAAAAATCTCGATGGGGTGGTAAAATGCATTTAAGCCACACTCTTTAAATGTCCTTTTTAATGACAAACATTACAATTACGGTCTTTAAAATAACAATTAATAAAAACATGATTCTTCTTACCGCAACAAGTACAAGTAACATTTCCTCCGTTGATAGTGATCTTGCCACTTCGGTTTTGAGCTGTTCGCGTGAACTTCTTGTTCGCAAAATAAATTTCTCCTTGGCATTCATTGCTGGATTGCCCAAAATTCTCCAAACTTTTTTCTGCACCTTCATGTGCTTGACATATTTCTTTCGCCTTCTCATATGTTAGGTCCGCTTCTTCGCACAGTTTTTTCTTCAGAGTTCTGTCTTTTACTCCGTGTACAATTTGGTCTCTTAAAGATTCTTCCAAATTATTTCCAAAATCGCACAACATAGATAACTTTTGCAATTTAGTCACAAATTCAGTTATTGACTCATTGCTCGATTGTAAGCTATTTCTAAATTTTGACCTTTCGGCAACTACCGAAACTTTTGGTTATAAGTAATTTATCATATTACTTACTAATTTGTCATAACTTACATCTTTAGGCAAGGTAGGTGTGCACAAGGATTTCAATATCTTGTACCCCTCGCTACCAATTAAAGTAAGCAAAATACTTTCTTTATTTTCTTTTATTTTGTTTACTTGCATAAATAATTCTAGTCGTTCGACCCAACTTACAAAATCATCTTGAATTTTGTATTCTTCGATATTACCTATTTTAGCCATGTTGTGGTTTACTTTTTTTTTTATCTCTATTGATTCAATTACCTGTGCGTTTTTTATTGACTTGCGGATCCCATCTTTGTCGCCAATTTTGTGTTCTTTATTATTCTATTATTTATTATTAGTAAACACAAATTAACACATTATTTAATTATTAACATTTCTTTATTATGGCATGATACACATGTTAGAACACTCGAACATTCAATTCTCTCTCTTATCAACAATTACAAGTATTACAACGTATCATTCAATTAGTAGTGATACCAACATAAAACATCACAGAATTGAGTGTACATGTGATATGGTAAAGCATACTTATCATTTGAAAAGTCCATTCGCAAGTTGTCGTAAGGGTACGATTTATATTTAAAGTACACTTTTAGAGATGATAACGAATGATGGTCAAATCTACTACTATGTTAGTTTATTTTATTTTTTCTATCTACTTGAAATGCTACAATAACAAATCTCGGATTCTCAGTCTGTGATGAAGTTTTCACGGTCCAGGCTTGTTTTTTACTATTTGGTAGCCAGGATTTTCATATAATTCTCAACTTCGAAATGCTATTTAAAGCGGTGTTGAGGTTTCTAAGATTTTGAGCATGTCTAACCGCATGGCATCCGACCACTTACGTGTGGAACTTTCCATACAACTTTGTTCAAAAAAATTTTACAACTCGATAAATTTTCATTTGTCGAGTAAATACAGTTTAAACTGTACCACTCCGTTGCAATATTAAGTCTTGACGACAATTAACGATGACTTTTTTATGATCCTCGGCAAATCCTAATAATAACCTTAGAGGTATGCATACTTCAAATTTCATACTCAAATTTTCAGCTACAACACTCCAGCCAGCATTTTCAAACCTTGTATGATCATTAGGTGAAAACGTGACGTATCCTTTTATTGTAGACATTATCCCAGGCATACGTGATCGATCTATTTCTATTGAGTTCAATAAATATCTTATTTCAGTGAAGCAGTGAGCTAACCAATTGTTAACCAATTGTACATCTGAGCCGGCAGGAACTCCCGAGAGTTCTTTATCAATAAAGAGATAGGAATCACATGAAAGGGTGTAAACATTTTGCTGTTGAATACATATTCGTATCTCATCATTATTCGTTAGTGTGCTAACCGAAAACGGTTGATAGGAAAAATAATCCAATTTCACTAAGCGGTCTTCATTGTACGGTGTTTACTTCCATTACTTCTAAAATATCGTCCATTGTTAATTGTATATCCCAAAGCTGAAAGAATGTCAAGGTTTTCACGTCGTATCTTTTCAACTAGTCGTTGTTTAATGATTGGTTTTTTAATATTACTCTTGGTTTTATTGAATCGAAGAGCCATTGCGTATATGTAGACGTATGCTATTAGGCTCACCTCTAAAGTTAATTGCTTTATCGTCTTGATCTTGACACGGTATAAAGGTGTTCAAAAGGTTATTAATAATAATAAACAAACGTAACACCGTTATGGAGTCCACTTAAATTTTATTTTAAATTATAATAATATTATAAAGACTGGTGTACAGTGAGGTGCGAAATACAAAAATTAATAATGCGCTGATGAAAAATCACACGGCACGTACGGCGGATGTAAGTCACAGATGAACTTGTTTACATAGTCGCCGACGTGTCTCTCGATGCTGAACCCCCTGACCTGTCCTATCTACCGACCGTCGGATAAGACGAACTTGTGTTATCGTCAACACTAATGAGTGCGACGGTGGACAGCTGATAATCACGACCGGATAACGTGCTAATTCACGGTAAATGAATAGTGCGCTATTACGGGCCGTGTTAATCTGTTATTTTCACAGTTATAGAGTATAGTGCTATAATTCAAATAACAAAAATTAATAAAATAAAAATGGAAATAAAGATGATAATGAGGGTCTTGGGTTTTTGTATACAATGAGAAACTGATGTTGTGATTCTATCGGGGTCGTATGGTTCAAGGGTTTAGAACAATAAAGACAAGTAGATATAAGAGAAATTATTAATGTTCCTCTATAGAGGTATTACAAATGACCTAACTGGTAAGTACCTGAAATAATATACTGAGGCAACGAAGAGGCGGTAGCCATCTCACGAATATCCAGTTGAAGTATATATATATAGTAGAAATCACATTATGTTTTTAAACTCTTTTAGGCAACGATGAGGCGGTGGCCATCTCACGAACACCATGTTATGTGATTATGTATAAGGTACGAATTAGTCAGTAATAATTAATGAAGCTTGCAAATAAATATGATTATACGATCTATTGCTTTATCATTCTTTACTCTGATTATTAACTCTAAATAAATGGGATAATATAAATTGACTTACCTTCGTATTCTGTAATGTCCAAGAAGATAAATGAAGTATTTACCAGAAATGCCAATTTTTACTCAATATTATTCATTTATGGTAATAATGTCTTTATAGACTAAAATAAGTTTTAAACACAAATAAGGTATACACAATAAGGTAACTCAAACGGCAGCACGGGGCCGTGATCAAAAATGTAAAAGAAATAGTGGTTCGTAAGAACAAACTCACTTGGCTTCTCAATGGACATCAGTGCTTTTTATAGTACTGAAAAGGTACCCCCATATCCAGGGATATTGCCGTTTGTGCTATTCATAAATAGTAAAAAAAATTGAATATATTACCATAGCTTTTAGCTCAATTACAAGTTTAAAATTGACATCTAGGCCAGTCAACAAAGGAAACATTGCGGAAAAAATTCCCAACCAAATTTTGTTTTTTTAAAAGTTGAATTAAAATGTGTATAATGACATACTAATAGTCCTACTAATTTAACTTACAATTCATTTCTATAACTGTTCTTACAGCTTCCAATTCTTCTCTCCTCATAACATGACTAAACAATCTAAGTCTATTTTCTCTCATCTTATCCACAATTGACACTACACCTATACTCACTCTTATATACTCGTTCCTTATTCTATCTTCTCTAGTCACTCCACTCATCCAACTAAGCATTCTCATCTCTGCTACACTTATTCTCTGCTCTACTTTCTTATCAACCGCCCAACACTATGAACCATACATCATAGCTGGCCACACAATTTCATACTAAATTTAAAAACTATAATTAGTATTTATTCATATATTATATTTTAAAATCAAAGAACTACTAATCAGGATATAATTAAAGAAATAAGAGTTGATGTTGCTTTTAGAATAATCCACCAATATCTCTAAATGAAACACTATCTACAGGTTTGCATCGAAGTATTTCTTATGATAGTGATTTTAATCACTACCATATATCATACTTGACCCAAGTATGCCACGTCACCATTGTGACGCGATCCTCCTGTGCTGGATTTTTTTAATATTATACTAATTAGTTAAAAACTATAAGGAAAATAGTTCTGAATATTTCAATTATTATCATCTATAGTATTTCCGGAACAATGTCAAAAATTAAGTTGAAAAAGTACTAGTTTCTATACCCATGATAAAAAATAGCATTTGATAGCCATTTTCACTGTGAAGATAAAATAAAGTCCAACATTTTTTCCATAATAAAGAATATTACATTAGCTTTAATTTAAGATATATAAAAAATAGTCAGTATTTCCTAAACACTTTCAAAAAATTTAAGTTGAAAAAGATATTTTTTTGTAAAAAGTTGTCATATTGAATCCCCTCTGTGGGCAGATACAGGGTCAGATTGAAAAAATATATATGCCAAATGATAGGTAAATACCTACTATATCTATTAAAAAAAAATTATATCGATTTGGTAATTTTTCAAAAAGTTATGGCAGTTTTAAGTAAAAAAAATTGAAAAAATGTCGAAATTTAGCGATTTTTAAATTTGTTATTTTTTTGAAGGTTTCCGCCATTTACGGGACTAAGGGAATTTTTTTCTATTTTTGAGGGTAATGTCTTCGACTAGATATGATTTGTGATCTTTAGACGTATTGTTGAAAGAAATCGGTTCATTGAGCTGAGAAATAGTGGTAACAGACACAAAAAAAAATAACACATCACAATAAAATTATTACCTTTTCAGCTTCGCATCGTCGGATATCATCTTCACTTGTACTACCAACTTTGCCGTATCAATTCTGTACTGAGACCTTACTGAGCCGAGTTTTTGTATATATTTTTTATGTTGTTTTTTATTTTTATATTTTTTATATAAGGTAATTTCATAGTTATAACTTATACAATTTTTAATAAAATAAAAAAAAATTTTTTTACTTGTCGGAAGTTGTATTATTTTTAAAATAAAAATAGTTAAAAATAGTCCATAGTTTTTAACAACCATATGATGTAAAACTCTAATATTTGGTCAACTGAGATAACAACAAACGAACAACGATAACACATAATCAAATAATATTTTGTTACAAGTTAGTTTAGCCATTTACCCGATATGATAAACAATTTTTGTGTTCATTGTTGATTAAACTAATTTACTTATTAAACGAGTATATATTAATATAATATTTATATTTATTATATCTATTAAACTTATTAAACAAAGTTGCATAATAAATTAAGTATAAGGATTAAAGATACATTTTTAATCGTGATTTATGGTATAAAGTTTAATAAAATGATAATATCAACATTAACCTTATATTACAGGATTAATGTTTTATATAATAGCTGCTATCATTATCACGTACTATTATACACACCCAATTTTTAAAAATTCTTTTTTTTTATCATATCATATTGGTTATCTTTTGTCCCCTCCACAAAAGACCTGTCTTTGGGTAAATATCGCACTATGTGATTGAGGAAATAATGCGACTTAGTCAGTCATCTGGCAAAAAATATCCAATAAATTCTTTAAAAACTTAATATAACTTTTTATATTTTAGTAAAATCAATTACAATAAATTGAAAAATAATATTTATACACAATTTTTTTTTAATAGAACTTCTAAAACTACTGTTATACATTTTATTTATCTTATTGACTTGGATCTTTGCTAATACCTACTGCCGCTGCTCTAACGACACGGTCGTGTAACTTGTAACCTATTTGTGATACTACTACTACTAATCCTCCTTCCTTGCCTTCAACAACCTATAAAATTAAAAAAAAAATTTTTTTCAGTGTTGATTTAATAACGTTAACCACTGTTGAAAAAGTTATCACTTTTTAAAATCCTAGCGGGGTTCCTGTTATAAACAAGAAAAGTAAAAAAGATATGATAAATCCAATAATTATTTTTCTGTACAATTTGTTTTAATTTTTGGATTGTTGACTATGTTATAAGCATATTTGTTTTAAAACATTATTATTTTTATTTCAAAATAGTCATATTTTAGCCAATTTCTTACAAAAAATGTTGCTGGGTCAAAAATAATTTTAATATATGTACTCATTGAATTATAAGTATTTTAATACATAGAGTAGATATGTAGTGTAGATAACAAACAACAGTACTTAACCACTCCATGTATTAAAATGTTTATATTTCAAACTTGTATTAAAATTATTATTGACCCAGCAAAATGTTTTGTAAGAAAATGGCTAAAATATGAAACTATTGAAATTTCAAAAAAATGTATTTTTATATTTTACTTATAAGAGATAAATAATAAAAAATATGCTTTTGACAGTGTAAAAAATTCAAAAACTGTTAAAAAATGTTACAGCGTAATGATTGTTGGATCAAATTATTGGAATTGTCATATTTACTCATATTAATTGTCATAAACATTACTCGTTGTATGTACATTATACGAAATTTGGTGTCATCACATCTCAAATAGGATTAATTTTACGTCGTATGAAAAGGAATACAGCGACATCAGAATCGAAAAGCAAGGTAAGAGTCGCCTACCTTATTATTCCTATCCGTTTTTAATATTGTGCTTTGTATAATTGGTTTCCTCAAGAAAGTAAATAACTAAAAATAAACCTGCACCCAAATAGTACTGTTGTGAAAGTCGCAAGAATTTTTATCAAGTTTACTGATTAGATTACAACATTACAGTAAACAGAAAATGTAGTAGAACCAGCACAGCTGTTTAGTTGGATTTTGTTGGGTTTACTCATTTATTTTTATTCAAACGGATTTTTTCTATTGTTTTTTTCATTTATTCTTATTCAAAATAAGTGATATTATAAGCTTAAACAAAGAAGAGATTAACTCAAGCGTATGCGAACAAGATTTTTATCCCGCAGGGGAATCCACAAGGATAACGGGCCTAACAACCCCGCGGACCCTATTTATTTCAATAGGGGTGGCAACACGTACCACTGCTCTTAGCCGGTCATGACTTTGGTTAGTTGGGACCGGTAGGCCTGGGCATACCTGCTTGCTAACAGTGAATAGGCCCCCCTAACCCAGCAATACCAAGTGAAAGGGTTGCTAACTTGTTACAGGGTAGTTAGCCGAAAGGTAAAGTGACCATTGAGATCCTTTATGGCACCTGGCGCACCATAGAGTATACAGCCTTATAACAGTATTGAGCTCTGCTGTGACGGACCTTAATTTCTCGACTTTTCGTGGGAACTATATGGATAAAAACATAGAAAAACCACAAAACAACGAACTTATGACGATCAGGGATCCTACGGACAACCTGTCGGAACAAGATCGTGAACTGGCGACTCTTCGCAGAAGAATTCCAATAGGCAATACTGAACCTGCTGGTATACAAAAATAGGAAGATAACTATCTTAAGTGATAGTCAAGCGGCTTTGAAAGCACTCTAAAACGATCAGGTGAATTCAAAGCTGGTCCTCGAATCCAGGGAAACTTTAGAATCACTATCGAGGTTCAACAAAGTTACACTTACAGCGTGGGTACCGGGACACAATGGTGTCACTGGAAATGAGAATGTTGACTTTCTAGCCAGGAAAGGAGCAGAGAACACCTATGTTGGCCCAGAACCAGTGGTAGGGCTCACTGAGCAATCGCTCAAAGCGTTACCCAAGAATTGGTGCAGAGAACAACACAGGAAAATCTGGAAGTACTTGGTAGTACCTAGACAATCTAAAATGTTTATCAAGACCCCTGGTTTATTGCTAGGTGATCTTAATAGCATGACTAGACATCAAATAAGCACCCTGACTGGTCTACTGACAGGACATGGTCACCTGCTTAAGCATCTTAACGCAATGGGGGTATCGGAATCACCATTGTGCAGGAAGTGTGGAGTAGAAGAGGAAGACTCATTTCACATCATGTGCGAATGTGAAGCCTTGTCCACACTAAGATCAAACTACTTGAATAAACCATTTCCTGAAAAAGAGGATATTAAAAACCTAAAACCCAGAGAGATACTTAATTTCGCCAGAAAGACAGGACTCTTGGGTCATCTTTAGAGGTGACTTTATGGTTGGTAATGTATTAACACTTTGGTGATAACACTTAGGTGGGTAAACCAAATCAAGACAATTCGGTATGAGGTGTGCACAATGGACCAACAGGTCTGAGTGCATGGGCAACTAAAAAACTAAAACAAGATTTTTAAATGATTTAAAAGCTGAAAATCCAGATAAAATAGAAGTAGGCTTGCGTGAAGATAAGTTAGAGGATATTTGGAATGAGTATCAGCAAGTACAAGCTGAAATAGATGTACAAGAGAGTGTTGATCAAGAGGAGCAAGCTAATTATAGAGCATATTTTGAGGATTTATATTTTGATGTGCAGGTGGGAGTCATAAGAATTTTGGAGACGCAAGTAAAATAATCTTTAGTCGATTTGACGTTTAATAATTCAAATCATATCCCTACGTCCAGTCCTGCGTACATGGGTGCTAAAGTAAAGTTGCCTGAATTGTCTATTCCCACTTTCTCAGGATATTATCATTAGTGACCAACATTTAATGATTTGTTTACATCGTCGATACATCAAAATAATGTTTTATCTAGCATTTAAAACAATTTCTATTTGCGTTCTGTTTTTTCGGGTGAGGTGTTAAGCAATATTACTTGTTTGGAAACTACTGCTGCTAACTATGAAGATGCTACTAGCGCGTTATAGTAATAAAAGAACGTTGGTTTCAAAACATATAAAGGTAAAACTACGTAATCTTGTTTATGGGATTATGGTGCATATACGCGCGCTCCAAGCATTAGAGCAAAAAACAATGGAATTGGGTTCTTTATTACTTCATTTGTTATGCACTAAATTATATAAACGGCCACTTGAATTGTGGGAGGCTCAGTCAATTGATGAAAAAATATTCGAAGTATCTATATTAATCGAATTTTTGAGCAAGCGCTATCGGTGTCCAAAATTACTATCATTAATAATTGACCAGCAAATAAAAAAGATCACGGAGTTAAGTTTGCACAAGATTTATTACATTTTCCGCCGCGGAACAACGTTATCGAGGCATCATTAAGTGCTTCAGTCAATAGCACTAATAATAACAAAAGTAATGACACACCTATAACATCAAATACGCTTCCTACCAATAACGAGTCAACGACCATGACAGCCCAAGCAGTGGTTGACAAAAATAGCGCAGTGTTATTATCTACAGTGGTGGTATTAATACGTAGTGAACGCGGTGAGCAGGTCATGTGTTGTGTGTTGTTAGATTCGGGATGCGAGAGTAATTTTATCACAGAAAAAATGGTGCAATTATTAAAATTACGAAAATTCAATGTTAATCACAACGTATGTGAAATAGGTGGTATTTGTCATACTACCACAGTAACGATCAGCTCGCGTTTCGACTCATTCGAATTAACCACATCATGTCTAGTAGTAAAAAGTATAACAAAAAATATACTGTCTTCTTATTTACAGAAAAGTGTATTTAACTACCTGATAATTTGCCGTTAGCTGATCCTTCTTTTATGTTACCGTAAAAGATTAACTTTTTAATTGGTGCTCAGCATGTATGAAAATAAAATAGCTTTAACGTTGGAAGAAAAAATGTGTAATATATTGTTTAATAGAACAATTAAACGCAGCGAAGACGGCTGGTTTATAGTAAGTTTGCCCTTTAAGGATAATTTACTAAACCTAGGCGAGTCTTATAACAATGCGTTACGACGATTTCTTTTACTCAAAAAACGCCTTCAACGGAACACAAATTTAAAAAATAAGTATGTTAAGTTTTTAAGCGAATACGAAAAGTTGGTCATATGGAATGTATAGACGAAGAAAAGGAAAATGAACCGTCAAAAGTATGTTACATTCCCCACTACGCAGTACAATATTTAAATACGTTTAGTATTTGACGCGTCATGTAAAACATCCACAGGAATATCATTAAATGACGTTCTCTTTTAAGGTCCAGTTGTTCAAGACGAGTTACTTTATATTTTATCGCGATTCCGTAAATTTAATTATGTCATAACCGGTGATATAGAAAAAATGTACCGGCAAGTCTGAATAACAGATAGTCATCGAAATCACCAATGCATCTTATGGCGACCAGATCCAAGTCTGACAATAAAAGAATATAAATTAAAGACGGTAACATACAGGACGGTTCCCGCTTCATTTTTAGCCACCGCGTACCTTAATAAATTAGCTAATGATAACATAGCACAGTATCCAGAAGCTTGTCGTGATATATTGGATTGTTTTTATGTTTATAATTTCTTGGTTGGATGCGATTCCATTGAAGATATTATAAAATTATGCAATGGTGTTATAACTGTTTTATGTCAAGCATATTTTGTATTGCGAAAATGGTCTTCTGGCGAGCCTAGAGTACTAGCGGGATTAATATCCACCGTCGATAGTATTCGTGTTATCGCCAATGAGGGCGGGCTCATTACAAAAATACTCGGCCTTCAGTAGGACGCCCGAGTTTATGCGTTTTACTGCACTGTACAAAACATAAACATTACTCATCTGAAAGCAATCATACAATATTAGCATACATATCCGCTATTTTTGATCCAATAGGACTAATTGGTCCGGTTAAGGTGTTAGGCAAGTTAATCATATAGCAGTTATGGCAGCTTAAAGTGGGCTGGGGCGATGTTATTCCCGAAAAAAATTAAACTGATGGGTTATTAAATGTTAAACGGCTTGTATTTATTAACAATATTGTTATTCCTCGTTCAATTATTAATGAACAACATAATATTGAATTTAAAGTTCATGGTTTTCGGACAGCTCAAATAAAGCGTACGAAGCGGCATTGTATCTCCGTAGTATAGATAAACACGGACGTCATGCTGTTCGTTTAATATGTGCAAAATCAAAGGTAGCACCTATGAATGTTATTTCTCTGTCGCGGTTAGAATTGTGCGCCGCATTACTTCTTGCTCGTCTAGCACACAGAGTCATTTCTAAATTACAAATAGCTAATTGTAAACGTTTTCTGTTCTCCGATTCGAATATTGTCCTAGCCTGGATCGCCTCTCCATCCACAAAGTGGACAACTTTCGTGGCACATAGAATAGGAGAACCCCAACAACTTACTTCTTTAGATGAGTGGGCGCGCATAAAGTCACAAGAGAATCCTGCAGATAAAATATCCCGTGATTGTACGCCAAAAGAATTATCTAAATCCTTCTTGTGGTGGTCAGGACCGGCTTGGTTATTTAAGGATTCTACTCACTGGCAAACTACAGGTAAATCAATACCGAATGAGGTTATTCCTGAAGCTAAACGTAATTTTATTAATTTAACTAGTAGCAGAAAAGCAACAAAATTAAAAATATTTAATATTTTTAATTTTGTTGTTCTAATTATCATAAATTATTACGTGTTATCGCGTATTGCTATAGTTTTATTTATAATTCCGGACGAAAGTTGGATCGAAAAATTTCATCTTTAGAGGTCAGTGAATTAAATCAAGCGAACATGGGACTGATAAAGCATGTACAAAATGATTACCTTTTTCTGAAATAAAAAATTTAAGTCACACTATTCCTTTTGTTTCTTCTACAAGTCCATTATTTCGTCTTAGACCCTTCATGGACGAAAATGATGTTTTATGCGTAGGAGGCCGTTTAAAATATGCTGTTTCCATTAATATTTATCAGCGGCATCCGATTATTCTACCACATAAAAGCACATTTACTAAGTTGTTATTTCAACACGAACATCATATCAGTCTTTTAAAGTGGTCACCAAGCTATAATAGCGTCGATTCGTCTAAAATATTGGCCTAAAGGAAGACGTATTATTGCATGGGATGTGTTTTAGAAAATATGTAACATGCTTTCGTGGAAGCCAGTTGTAGTTCAGCCCATTATGGTCGATTTAGCAACAAACCGCGTAAAACCAGTCCCTCGTGCGTTTTATAAGTGTGGTGTAGACCTTGCAGGTCCTATAATGATTCGTAATAGTTTATTGCGAAGATTTCAACATGTAAAAAATTACATAGCTATTATTGTGTGATTTGCCACGAAGGCAGTTCACATTGAGATTGTCAGCAATTTAAGTACAAATGCGTTTCTTAATGCATTAAATCGTTTTTACAATCGTCGAGGTTAAAGTCATACTGTGTATTCATATAATGCGACGAATTTCGTTGGAGCTCAGCATCATTTGAAAGAAGTTTACGATCTATTTTATTCAAAGGAGCACCAAGACGCAATAAATACAGAGTTGTCTAAGCATGACGTTTCTACCAGCTCGTTCCACTCATTTTAGTGGGTTATGGGAGCGTGTCATTCGCTCAATGAAAACCTTATTATATATGGTAATGTGCGAGTCATATTTAACTTAGGAAGAATTAACAACAGTACTAACGCGTGCTGAAGCTTGTCTTAACTCACGACCTATAACTCCTTTATCCAATGAACCTCTTGATTTATCTTATCTCTCTCCTGGTCATTTTTTAATTGGTGACTCCCTTATGGCAGTACCAGAACCAGAGTCTAACACTAAACAATTAAATCGGTTGGCGAGATGACATCGCGTCACTCAATTATCGTTGAAGCAAAGAGTATCTTGAGAATTGGAAGAGAGGGTAAAATGGGCCAAGGAGAAAGGACCTCGCTTAAATGTTGGAACGGTTGTCATGTTGCGTGACGACAATTTTACCCCTTTGAAATGGCGTATTGTGTCAGTTCGAGAAGGAAGTGATGGAGTGGTGAGGTCGGCCTTTGTTCGAACTGTTGATGGAGAATATGAGCGGGCTGTCCGTCAATTGTGTCCTTTACCGTTTGAGGGTAATAACTCATCTCCAGTAATTTCATCCCACTAGATCGTCAAAAAATTATATAAATATGTTGTTATTATCTGTTTGTTATCCATTTATTCTGAAAATTTTAACTGTTTATGATTTATTAATATTCTATATTAACTGTCTTATTTTTGGTTTTGATAGTTTAATTAATTTATGTGTTTTTTTTTATGTACACAAAATGATTATATTTGTAGGTAAAATATTACTATTACTTTAATTATTTTTATCTTATATCAAAATAGTTATGTTTAGGGTTGTATTAAGTTTATCTTTAACTGTATACCTTAATGTATTTTTTGTTCCCTTAGTCATTTTTAAAATTTTTATTTCAAGACGGCCGGCGTGTTCGATCCATTTTCTATTTGTGCGATAATACCGTGTACATAGTGGTCTCCGACCGGTTTTCATTTTATCATTTAGTTAGGTTGCACACGGCGACCTTTACGGATATGTACGGACGGCACGTCGTAGCCGTCACGATAACGAGCGAAAAATAAAGTAAAAGTTATTTAACAAAATAAAAGCTTTATATATTGGAATTTCTTACAGTCCGCTGTTAAAATTGAGTAACCGAAACAATAGTATTTATAAACCGAATTTTTTTTTTATTTAATAGGATATGCTTTCAGATTAGTCGCATAGTTATTTCATCAAAATCGGACCAGTATTTTGTTTTTAAATTAAAACAAGTGGAAAAATATGTCGTTCAAGTAAACGAAATTAAGTATTTTTCCTGTGAATTTTCAGTGGTGTTGTGATTTTGGTTTAATTCGCTGTCAAAGATTCTTTGAGTTAGTCTTACCGTGCGCGAGTTGTTGGCGAGCGGTGTCGTGCTGTCTAATGTACTGTTGTTTAATTATTTAACGTAATTAAACTGAAGTATTTTTGTTTGCGGGTAAACTTTTCATCTATCGTAGTTTGCACCTAAAAGCCGAGGCTTTCATATCCCTATTCCGGGTTTCTGGTCTTAGCAGTCCCGTTGTATATATGGTCTCGACCTTTGAAATGAGGGGCGTAGACGGCATCGTCGACAGTGACTAGCCCAAGGTTGCTTTGGCTAACACTGGTAAATCGGAACATTTGGGAGCCCACTTCCTCGATTAGGCGTACCGGATTCAATGATGTCGGACTCGATTGGGTTTAAGTTTAGTTTTAATAGAGACACGGTGGGTCTTGTGTCCTTTTATTCACATGACTCTTAACGGTCAAAGTGTTCGCACTTTGATTTCAGCTTGGTTCCTAACCAAATCGTTGGGGCAGTCAGCGGTTTCAGATGGTGTTGTGCCGTGTATCCTAAATAACGGCTCTTTAACCATTATAGAGTAGTGGTGGCAAGCTTTTGCAAAACCCTTTAGGGGAGGTTTCCACTATACTGGATGATATGGAACTACGGTGTCCTATTGTCGTCTTACGCTCTCTTCCTTTTTGTTGTGACAGGTAAATAGCCTGCAGTGCGGTCTCCGGACTTGGTTAACCGAAGCTCTCCGCGCCAATGAGCCCGTCGATGGGAAGCCATTTCGGCTTATTATATAATATTTCAAATAATATTTGACTCGAATATGCAAAAGTCGAGCGCAGATATGTGCTGGATCAGCACGTCTTGTGCAATAGTTCATAATAGTAGTGTTTACGGTCATTAGAATAGACCCAAATGATACCCACTAAAGCTACCTTCTGGCTTCACTATCAAGTCATCACTTAATATTAAAAAAAAGCCGTCCAAAAAATTCACTAAAAAATAATAGTTGCGCTATTAAATTTGTTTTGCTGTCTGATATACCCAAAATTTCTGTTTGGATTTTTCCGTGTGGTCTTGTTACTTCCCCACCATCACATGTTCTTTCGCCATTAACGATGATAGCTTATACCGGCTGTATGATTACTGACGACGCGTCATACTCGTATTCTAAAATCCTTCCGCTACGATGTTCTACTACACGAAAAGTTATAATTACTACATTTTATTCCCCACCAAACCTGTTACATATCTGTCAAAAGGTTTTATTACAAGTAACAAACATAAAAACACTTCCTTTTTCTGTAATATGTTAATAATAAAAACATTTTTCGTCTGTTTTTTTTTTTGTAAAATTTGTTTGCTAATTTTTAAGTATCTATTCTTGTTTTATCGTTAAAAGGATAAGAATTTATAATTTATTTTTGTTCTTCTAAAAAATTTACAAACATGAACAATTACCATTTTAGTCCAAACCAAAAACTGGAAATGGAGCGCGGGCCTGTTTTTTTACCTCTAGGTATTTATGAATCGCACTAGTTCTTCATATCTATCATAAACTTCCAAAATAGTGGTTCAAAAGTTTACAAAACGGGTATTTATCCTTATTTTAAAGCTATTAAAATATATAAGTTTCTATTTAAAAAACCTAAGTTGATACTATTTAAAAGCGAGAGAAGATTATTTTTTAATTATAAAACATAGGATACTACTAACTCCGAAAAAAAAGAAATTATATTATGATTTATAATTTTAAAAATATTATGCAAGTCATAGTTAAACAGTTATCTTGCACATTAATACATTTATTATAATACAGTAGAACTCCAATTATCCGAACTCCGATCATCCGAATCGCCGATTATCCGAATCACTTTCAGAAAAAATCAGAAAAAAATTTGTCCAAAGTCCGCGGCGTCAGTGTAGGCACAACACGTGGTAAGAGTTCCCACTCCAGTTCCGGCGCATTGCAGTCACCTGTCATTGTTTATTTTGATTAGTCAGTGAATGGGTCCCGGTCCCCATTAATTCGGATAATTGGAGTTCTACTGTATATTATTACGAATTTTTCAATCAAATTCAAGCATTTAACATATCACCTATTGACAAAAATAGTAAAAAACTCATCTTTTTCCCATTTTATGGTTTTAACACAAACATATATAATATGTTATATAATAAATAGTTTCTCTAGTCTAGCGAAATGTTAATCAATAATGAAATTGAATAAATTTGTATGTTTCATATTGTTTCTTCTCGAAAATGTATTGTTTTCAACACAACACTATTCTTTGTCGATTTATTAATTATAATAAAAAATTACTTGTTCAAATAAAGCCTTGTGTGCATTAGGATCAAATTTCTCATTTAACGGGTTAATTGACACAAGACCATGTCTTTGAAATATCTAAAAATATATATAAAAACATAATATACATATATATATAAATATTTACCATTATAATTATTTTACTTATCATATCATTATTGTACTGCTAGAAATATATTCATAATTTAAAAATTCAAAAGTTTTGAAAAAGAAATGTAAATCAACGTAGATTTACATATACAAAAAAATGGGTTTTTAAGGAGAAAATGTCCTTTTTGATCGCATGGAAATTTGCTTGTAGATGTTCGGTAAAAATTTTGAGATACTGATTTTTAATTTTGAATAATCAATTAAGATAGTATTTCTTTGTATGTGCGTTTCTTAAAATGCATGAGAGGGTAATAAAGTTTTGTATACGGAAAGAGAATTCTTTTTTGATAAGGAATTAAATTAGTTTAAATTAGTGATATTTCTGTTCAATACTATTAATATATCACAATTAATAGTGATGTTACAAAACCTGATTCCAATGTCAATCATTTTCATATGGAACATTTTTTTTATCATTATTCAACAAATTCAGCATGAAATTTGATTATATTAGTTCGATTTTCAAAGCAAAATTTTGGTTCAAAAATAGAACGGACTGGACATCACTACTTATTAAATATATGTTCTAATTATTATTAGACTTTAGAATATTCGTCAAAAATAATAACTAGTCCTTAAATTATTTAATTTCAATCTACGTTCATTAACTTATTCATTTTTTTTTAAGTGAACCTAGTTGTTTAAGTTATTAAATAAAATTATTTAATTCATAAATGAATAAGTTTACCTTGATGGTGTTTTTTAACCGTGAATTTTTATGATGGCCTGAACAATACCTAATTATTATCCATACATACAAAAAAATGTATGGGATTCTGTCATAGCAAAAAAATAATAACTAAAAATAGCTTAGAATTGACTTATAAAAATAAATAGATACCATATATGACTCAATTTCCCACAATTTATGATCAATCAAATAATTTTAGTAATAAATTTATTTTTGATTCCAAATTCTTGTACTTTTAATGTATAACAAATAAAATATAACAAAAGGGTTGAAATTCTTCTTAAGATGTGTTAGTTTGTTAAAGATCAGAAAACTTTAACCCTATTAAATGTAACCTAAATTTATTTTCATTCTCTTTGAATGAACTTGAATCTGTTGATTTCATTCCAATGTCTGCATTAAATTATTACCAAATTGGGTGCCTTAAAAAAATGAAACTAAGATAAAACTTTGAGAAAATATTAAAAAATAAATAATGGTAAAATAAAAATAAACACTCCATGTATTGAAACAGAGTTGTTTAACTAGGATTTACAAAAACTTTTTAAAAGAAATAACAATCTAATTTTAAATATCACATAGTTTTTAGTTTGTGTTAAAAATTGAAACATTCCGTTAAGATGACTTCATTACAAAATACTTCATTTTCTTTCTCATGAATTTTCTTTAATGGTAGGTATTATACATTTCTAGTAATTTATAACTATACAACAATGTTCAACTGAAACTTAAATTGTAGTTGGAATTCTAAATCTTCAAACCTTTTAATCTCATTTTATCGCACTGCCCATTTTTTTTATATCACAATTTGTTTTTGGTAATTTTCTTTGGAATCAAAAGCCTAACACACTTATTTTAATCATAAAAATCATTTATCTTTAACTTATAATTTTCCCTGTGGATAGGGGCTATGAATACATTCACGGCTCCTCTGCCAGTCGTTAGAGGCAAATGTAAGCCGGACAACTTGTGCGGTAGCTGTTTCACCAGTCATGAGTACAGGTCTATTCAATGCTTGTAGTGTCAACGGTGTAGGGACATCACCACTTAACTCTAGGCTGGACTTATGTATGAGGAAGGAAAAAAATATAGATATAAAGTAAGAATAGGTACTTGGAATGTTGAAACATTAACTAGTAGAAGTATTGAAGAGGAGAAAAGTTAATATTTGTTGTGTGCAGGAAACTAAGTGGAAAGAAGAGAAATCAAGGGAAATAGGTGAGGGTTATAAAAAAATATTCTCTGGGAAGTATAGTACAAAGAATTGTAAAGGATAATAATAGATGAGGAGATGAAAAGTAGAGTAGTAGAAGTAGTCAGAAAAAGTGACAGATTTATGATCGTAAAATTAATATTCCAGGAAAATGTAATAAGTGCCTATGTACCACAAGTAGGATGTGATGAAATAGACAAGGAAGTGTTTTGGTGAGAGATGGATGAGGTAATGCAAGGGGTACTTAAAAATGAGGATGCAGTGATAGGTGGAGATATGAATGGACATGTAGGTAATGAGAGGAGAGGATATGAAAAACTACATGGAAAGTATGGTTTTAGTGGGAAGAATGAGGCTGAAGAAAGAATACTGAACTTTGCAGTATTGTATGATCTTTCTGTGGTTAATAGTTATTTTAGAAAGAGGGAAGAAGATTATATAACATGTAAGAGAAGAGAGGAATAGATCACAGATTGATTATTTTATTTGGAAGAGAGAGAGCGTAAAGCGAGTAAAATATTATAAAGTTATACCAGGTGAGAGTGTAACTACACAGCATAGGCTGATGGTAATGGATTTTTGGGTGTACCAGGAAAAGAATATACAAAAACAGAAGGAACACTGGAGAAAAATCGAAAATCCATTGGTGGAAATTGAAAGGCGAAAATGAAAAAGATTTTGTCAAGACGGCAAAAGAGAGGATAGTGTGAAATGTCGAGGGAGACATAAATGATGTGTAGAATAGAATTGCTAGTGTGTAAAAAATATTGCAAGAGATTATTGGTGAGAGTAGGAGAAGAATGCCAGGAAACAAGGAAACCTAGAGGTGGAATGAGGACATTAAAAAATCATAGAAAGTAAGAAAAAGCAATTCAAAGTATGGCAGAAGAGCAAAAGGAGAGAAGATTGGATAGAGTATAAAAGCTTGTGCAAAGAAGCCAAGTGTGCAGTAAGTAAGGCGAAGTTAGAGGTATGATAAGTTGTTTGATAGGCTAGGAACAAAGAAAGGAGAGAAAGAAATCTATAGACTTGCAAAAGTAAGAGAGAAAAGGACTAAAGATTATCATTATATAGGTGTATAAAAAGTGCTGATAATAGGGTACTCATGAGTGATGATGATGTGAAAAAAAGGTGGAAAGAGTATTTTGAATAATTACTGAATGGGACTATTCAAAAGAGGCGTTAGAGGGTATCTCGTGGAATGAGAGACTGATAGATTTAATTAGTGAGAAAGAGGTATGGGAGGCTGTGGCATCAATGAAAAACAATATAGCAGTAGGACCAGATGAAGTACCAGCAAAAATATGGAAAATATTGGATGGCTGAAGGGTCTTTTAAATAAAATCATATTAGAAGAGAAAATCCCAAATGAATGGAGGAATAGTATTGTGGTGTTCGTATTTAAAGATAAAGGAGACATACAGTAGTGTGGAAATTATAGAAGCATAATTCTTATATGTCATAGTATGAAAATTTGGGAAATTGTAATAGATAAGAAAATAAGAAATGACACATCGGTAGCTACACACCAGTTTGGATTTATGTATTGTAAGTCAACAATGGATCCAGTATTCTGTGTGAGACAATTAATAGAAAAGTTTAGGGAAAAGAAGAAAAAGCTGTGTATAATATTTATAAATTTGGAGAAAGCATATGATAGAGTACCGAGAGAGGTTCTAAAGTGGGCATTATTGAGAAAAGGAGTCCTGAAAAGTTACATTCATATAATAGAAGATATGTATGATGGCATTTGTACTAGGGTAAAAAGTGTAGGAGGAGTAACAGAAGGTTTTCAGTTAAGAGTAGGAGTGCATCAGGGTTCTGCTTTAGCCCTTACTTATTCTCTAAAGTAATGGATGAAATTACTAGAGAAATACAAGGAGAGGTGCCGTGGTGCATGTTGTTTGCTGATGATATAGTGTTAATAGGATAAAATAGGGAGGAAATTAACCGAAGGCTAGAGGTGTGGAGATCATGGTTTAAGAATAAGTAGAAGTAAGACTGAGTATATAGAGTACGAATTGACAAAGGAGAACACGAGGTAGATAAAATGAGGAGGTCAGTGACAATAGGCCAGGACGTGATTGAAGAGGTGGAGAGTTTTAAGTATTTAGGGTCAGTTATACAAAAGAGTGGTGGTATTGACGAGGATGTAAGAATTAATTTAACACAGATTTAAGTGCGGGTGGTTGAAGTGGAGAGAAGCGTCTGGCATCTTAAGCCATAAAAGAATTCCAATGAGGCTGAAAGGTAAATTCTACAAGTAGTGAGACCAGCTATGATGTATGGTTCAGAGTGTTGGGCAGTTGATAAGAAAGTAGAATAGAGAATGAGTGTAGCAGAGATGAGAATGCTTAGATGGATGAGTGAAGTGACTAGAGAAAATTAGATAAAGAACTAACATACAAAAGGGAGTATTGGTGTAACATCAATCGTAGATAAGATGAGAGAAAATAAACTTAGATGGTTTGATTACGTTATGAGTAGAGAGGAATTGGAAGTAGTAAGAATAGTTATAGAAATAAATGTTGAAGGAAGAAGAGGTAGAGGAAGACCAAAAGAGATGGAGAGATGTTATGGAATGCAATATGAGGACAGCTGATGTGAACATAGAGGATGTGGGAGATTGTGTCAAGAGAAAGTTTAGGATAAGGGTGGCCAACCCCAAGTAATTGGGATTAAAGCGAGGAAGAAGAAGAAGAAGAAGATCTTTACCTCATAATCATTCTCTCTGTTATTAATTATAGTTTCATTGCCCACTTGATTCAAATTCTCTTTAATCTAAAGCATATCATTATTAAATACTTTCCATAGTGTCTACATCACTCAATCCTACAATGACCTATAATCTACTAGGCAAACACTTAGCTCTTGCTCTTTCATTAATATATTTAATTAAATAAGAATGTAAATACTTACAGTTTGAAGTTGTGATTCTGTAGTAACTAAACCTTCATATAAATGTTTTAAATGTGGATTTCTATCTGATACTTCTTCTTTTGGTACTAGTTCAGTGGCTTTGCTAAGACTATCAGCAACCTAAAATTTAGATAATATTAAATAATAATATTGAACTTGGATCATATTTTTGATATTATTAAAAATAAGTCAAATATTTTATTATTGAACAGTGTGTACTGTCACAGGTATGATACTTGACTACAGACAACATTGTTTGATAGACAAGTGATCAATTAGTCACTATACCTCTCTGTAGCAATAAATAAAAAATTTTATTTCAACATTATATGTTCATTAGTTTTAAAATTATACATTTGGAAATAAAATTTTAATCCCTACATCATATTGAATACTGATAGGTAAATTTGAATCAAAGAGTATCTTAAAAATTTTATTTTTGAAATAGTATATTATATAATACTTAAAATACTGATAAACAAAAAACAAAAATTAAATTTCCAACCTAAAAAAGGTGTTTAACTTATAACTTTATTTAATATAAAGCCTTTCAAATACTTTAAGCTATCAAATATTAGTTAAAATATCAAATTATTAATAATAATAATAATAATAAACATAGAAGTTTATATAAAACTGATATAAACCATATAACCATTAAAGATACCCAAAAATATTGTTTACATTTTTACAAAATATTTAATTCAATAATCATTGTAAACTTGACATTTTAAGGTCATTCAATAAACTTAAAAAATAAATAGATTGAAATTTAATAATACTCTTAATAACTCGATTATGGTCAAAAAATTTTGAAAGTAAACTTAATTGTATAGTATTATATAGAACATACATTACACTACATAAACAAATATTGATTATACAGGTTATACATTATTTAAAATATAAACTCAAAATTTTTTGTCCTTTTTCTTGCCTTAATCCTAACTACTTGGGGTCGGCCACCCTTATCCTAAACTTCCACTTGACAGAATTTCCCACATCATTTACGCTCACATCAGCTGTCCTCAAATTGCATTCAATAGCATCCCTCCATCTCTTTTTTGGTCTTCCTCTACCTCTTCTTCCTTCAACATTCATTTCTATAACTGTTCTTACAACTTCCGATTCTTCTCTACTCATAACATAATCAAACCATCTAAGTTTATTTTCTCTCATCTTATCTGCAATTAATGTTACACCAATACTCCCTTTTGTATGTTCGTTCTTTATCCTATCTTCTCTAGTCACTTCACTCATCCATCTAAGCATTCTCATCTTTGCTACACTCATTCTCTGTTCTACTTTCTTATCAACTGCCCAACACTCTGAACCATACATCATACCTGGTCTCACCACAGCATGAATTATTTAAAACATGGATTCCTATAATAAACAATAATTAATACCTTTATCCATAATATGTGATTTATTTGACTATATAAAAAAATTAAGACTACTGCTATTCTTAAATATAAAAAACCCAGAACAGGGGGGTTGCTGCACAGTAGTGATGTGGCATAGTTGGATAAAGTATAATGATATCTGACAGTGATTAAAATCACTATCAAAAAAAAAAAAGCTTGGATCTAAATCTGTAGATAGTGTTTAATTTTAAAAAATAGATGGATTATTGCAAAGGCTACATAATCTGCTATTTCCTTATTAATATCCTGATTAAGATAAAGTATGTCGAATGAAAGATGTATATAAATACTACTTCTCATGTAAAAATTGTATTGATACATTTATTTTTCAAAAAGTTATAGAATAATAAAGTAAAAAATGTAAAATACAAAATTGAGAATTTTCATACAAAAATAGCATTTGGTAGCCATTTTCACCGTAAAGTCAAAATAAAGTCCAAATTTTTTTTTTTCCATAATAAAATACATTACATTAGCTTTAATTTAAGATATATATAAAAGTATCAGACTTTCCGGAACACTTTCAAAAGTTAAGTTGAAAAAGTTAATTTTTTTTAAAAATGTAGTCATATTGAATCCCTCCTGTGGGCAGATTAATTTATAAAAAAAATATGCCAAATAATAGGTAAGGACATCATGCATCAATTATAGTGATTTATTCATTTTTGAAAAAGTTATGACAGTTTTAAGTAAAAAAAATTGAAAAAATGTAGAAACTTAGCTATTTTTAAATTAGTAATTTTTTTGGAGGTTTCCTCCTTTTACGGGGAACGTTGTAAATTTTTTCAATTTTTGAGGATAATGTCATCGAATAGATACGATATGTGATCTTTTGACATATCGTTGAAAGAAATCAGTTTGGTGAGAGCTGAGAAAAAGTGGTAACAGACACAAAAATTACATTATTATTAATAAATCTAGAAAAACATAAATAAAAGAACAAAATTCACAATATTATTTTCAATTTTCAATAAAAACTGTGGTTCACACTAATAAAATCACCCTAAATGTATATTTATAATTATAATATCTAATGTCTAAATATTATTTACAAAAGCAAAATTGGGCCTTTGTATTAGATAAAAAAAAAAAAATTGTATCAAATTTTCAACGGCTTTTTTTTTGTGTTCTAGTGAAACTAGGAGATCTTGGTCTACTAGTTGGAGAAGGATATTAAAAAGAGAAATAAGAGTGAACTTCCCAGATTGTTTTATCCTTAGTTATCTTGGTATATATTTTTTAGTTATATTTGTATATAAAATGCTTATATCATATAGAACCTCTGAGTTTTTGTTCTAAGATCTGTTATTAAAAATAATCCTATCAATATTCAACAATATTTCTACAAGATCACTTATGGATGGATGTAGTAATTATTTATATAGATAAAATGAAACATTAACTATAGTGTTTCAAATCGATAAGAAATCCTACACACCATATCTTATTTTTTGAGGATTTTTCCTTATTATTATTATTTTGGCTCATAGCAAAATTATAATAAAAATTGCAAAAAAATATAATGCAAAATTTTTGCATTATAATAGTTAAAGCTTAACAGTTTTGTGAAATTATTTCTATAAGCCCTTTCTGGTTTAGTTTTCGCTTATTATTCGGAATGGTCCAAATATTAGTTCAGACAATGGCCTAATCAAGTTATAATGTCATCTATGACTATGTATCTTACATCAAGTAAATCTTTACAAAATCCTTGAATTGAATAAATTTTAGCATCTGCAATTTCTTTAATAGATCTTTTACGTATATTTTCTGATTCTGCTAAGCATCTGATGACTTTATCCTGTAAAATAAAAATAAAAAATTTATTATATAATACATATACAGACAAATATATATAAAGACTTCCTTATCTTAATTAATTTAATTATAATAGAAAATCATATGACAGGTTTAAACTGTTAATAATTTACAGGTAATTTTAATAATCATTTCTTATTTGTTAAAGAAGTGATATCGCAAAACCTTATTCTTAAAATGAAATCAAAACCATACTACTTGAATATCTAACCAAACATACAGGAATCAATTAAGGAAAAGACAATTAATTTCTTGGGAACTACTAAAAATTAAAAATTTGAGTTAAGAATAAAAAGTTTAATAAAAAAAATTCTACATTAATGGGTAGTAATATCAATGTTTCTTTATCCTTTCACAATTAAAAAACTTTTCTTTGATGGAATCCCCTTTTTTTAGTTTAATGATATGATAGAAAAAATTTGTTTTCTTGTACTATTTTTAATTTAATGAACCGTTCATCTGTTATTGCTTATTTAAGTTCAGAATTTTTTTACCAATTTTCTATTGATAATTTGGTGTTTAGCATACAGTAGTAGTCATTTCTTCATGATGTGACATAAAAAAACTTATTATTAACAATTAATTTTATTATATATGTCACTTAAGAAAGCAAGAATAGATACCAATAATAATTTAATCAAGCATATTATTCATACCTTAAGGAATGAAATTAAAAATTATTTAACTATATATAGTTTTAAAGTTTTTGGAATCATATATTTTCTTTTACAAGTATTGAAAATATTTAATATTTTTCAATAAAATAAGTGTCTTATATTTAATTTATCAATTTATATATTATTTGTTTTAATATAATTTTATTTTATATACTTATTTATATAATTTTATAATATAAGTAAAATATAAATATTTATCATATGTTGTAAATACAATTTATAAATCAATGATAGAGTAGCCAATAGTAAAATTAAAGATGCATTTTAAATATGTTAAAAAATCAATTAATTAAGTTTTTTCTTCATATAGGTATTTAAAATTTTTTTGTTAATTCTGTTGAATTATTTTAATACATACGGTTGGGTTTTTGCAAATGGCCTATATAGATTATTTAAGGGTTTATTTTATTTACCCTATTGGGTTGTTCGATATTAAAACACTAACAAAAGTTTAAAGTTTACCATGGTGTAAAAAAAATATTATATGTAATTTAATAATATAATAAAGAAATAAATAAAAATATAACAGAAGTTGATAAAATCAATTTGACCCCTTCCAATTATTTTTTTAGTTACAGACTGCCCTCTTAATAAATTACTAGTCCATTTATTTAACCTATTTTTGTATCAAACATAAATAAAAAAAATGCTTAGGCAAGGTTTTCTGATGAAATGATAATAATTTTTCACTTTAAATAAAATGAAACATAAAATATAAAAAGTTATAGAACATAAAAATATAAATATACTTTTAATTCTTCATTTTCTTCTTTTAATTGTTCATTACATTTTAAAATGTCTTCAATATTAACTTTTGCTACATCATCAGATACAGAGTCATTTTTGATAGCATCTGTTGTTTTATGACGCAATAAATTAAGACTATATGTAGTAGTTTTCCTACAAATAAAAAAATAATATAACTTTTAGAACTATTATAAGATTAAAAAAAAAAATTAAGTGTTAAGGTAACATACATTTAAAGAATCATAATTGGTGACCACAAATTTTTTTTTACTTTGTTATAAATTTATGTTTTTATTAAGTTTCCAAGAGGCAAACATAATGAGGTTATAACATATAAAGGCAATTACCTCCTGGACTGCTTTTAAAAACACTATCAATGTCTTTTTAAATAATCTGGATTGTAAAGTTATATATTTTTTTACTTAAAAGTTATTTTTTAGAATAATTTACATTTTTATTATTGGCTTTTTAGTACACACCTGTCTCTTTCTATAAAAATTCTCTACAGAATTGCTGATCCATACACCCAAAAAAAACTAAATTTAAACTTATTAAACTTATCAATAACTCGTAGTTTATAATGAGAGAATGAATATTCACCTAAATTTTTATTTATTAATGAAACTAATTACAGAATCATTCACTATTCTTTTTAAAACACATTTTAATAAACAACTCAAACGTTTTATCAAACCATACATTTATATAATATAATTTCTATTTCAATTTAACTAATTAGACATTTAATTAAAATATGTGCAACCCTAACTACACTTCGCAGTATTGGTTGGACTAATGATTAAGATCCTGGTTTATATAATTCTAATTCTCTTTCAATAACATAGCTTTTTAAATTAAAGACTTTAAAAATAAGTGTATGAGCTCCAATATTATGAAAGACAATTGAGAGGTGATCGCTGGTTGAACCAAACACATACTTACATTATTTAAAATTTACAAGTATCAAAAACATAATGACAATTATTAAAATCCCCCAAAAAAAAACATATAATTGTTTTGTCTACTCACTTCAATTCTGACAATAAAACATTACTAAATATCTGTTTCCCAATTTTGAACGAAAAATTGACAAATATAGTCATTTTAGTTTTGGAATGTGATATTTTATTATTAATTGAATTTAATACAAACAAATAATAATTGTATTTTAAAATTGCAATATATCTTATAATTCCTAGTTGATTTAGTAATACGGCATCAGAGCAACACACGAGGATTTTATCAATTATCATATATTTGGATAATGTAAACTGATTTGACGAAGTTGATAAAAAATACACTACCTGGAATTCATAGAGAAGCCGATTCAAAGAGTGATATTACTCTAGTGGACAAGTATACATATAGATAGACCACATGTGTGTGAAATTAGCAATTCCTTATCAGATATAAAACTCAAATACACCGCTAGAGGGCGTCACTTATTTACAAAATATGTTTTATTATAAAGTAGTTACGAAAAAATTCCGAAGTGTATTCTTATAAAAATTATATTCAAAAAAAAAAAAACTTATAAAATTATAGAAATTTTTATATGGCATCAGTCAAANTCAAAAAAAAAAAAACTTATAAAATTATAGAAATTTTTATATGGCATTAGTCAAAAATGGTACTAGAGTTTCCAAGTAACCCGTTTCAGAGAAATTGCTGGGCAATATCTGCGGTAATAACACTACATATTCTCCGACCTGAAAACGGTTTTTTGTACATTTGACAAAGTTCCGAGACGAGTCCAGGCAATAATTATACACCAAATTAAAGCTTATAAAATATCCTATCGAATGGCATTAGTCAAAAATGGTACTCGAGTTTCCAAGTAACCCGTAAAAGAGAAATTGCTGGGCAATATCTGCGGTAATAACACTAGATATTCTCCGACCTGAGTACGGTTTTTTGTACTTTTGACAAAGTTCCGAGACGAGTCCAGGCAATAATTATACACCAAATTAAAGCTTATAAAATATCCTATCGAATGGCATTAGTCAAAAATGGTACTCGAGTTTCCAAGTAACCTGTTTAAGAGAAATTGCTAAGCGATATCTGCAGTAATAACACTACATATTCTTCGACCTGTGAACGGTTTTTTGTACATTTGACAAAGTTCCGATACGAGTCCAGGCAATAATTATACACCCAGTGGCGGAACTACGTTTACTGAGGCCCGTGAATACAATTTTTCGGAGGCCCTATTATATCTGTAACCAAATTCAGCTGACATAGGGATTTTAGTTTATACACATTTAAAAATGTGTATATAATTATGTAATTAAATTATGTATACTGTATAGTTTATTAAGAACTTATTGAATTATAAATTGAATTAAAAAATTACAAATATGAATATACTTATACTTGAAAACTTTTTTTTCTGCTACGATCTTGAAAAAATAACTTAACTAATGACGACAAATTCAATTTTTTAGCCCGTTCATTTTCAATTGAAATCATTGCAAGGCCACTGAGCCGTGTTTAGCACATGGTGCTTCTGAGATAATTCTTTATTAATTTAAGTTTTGAGAATGTCCTCTCTGCGCTTGCCACAGTAACCGGTAATGTAAGGAACAAATAAAATGCTGTTAACAAATCTGGGAAACTAGTAATTAAATTATTATTATCAATTATTAGTAATTTAGTCATATCAAAAACGCTGCGACAAGATTTAAGCTCAGAAGCAAACAGAAATTTAAATGATTCGATTTGTGTTGTAAGTTCTGCTGGATTAAAGTCCTCAAATGCCTCTGCCAACTTTTTTGCACTCTTACCGATCTCTTCATC
>NW_026099576.1:1116345-1135013 GCF_025091365.1 Daktulosphaira vitifoliae | reverse complement strand
AAAGCTTATAAAATATCCTATCGAATGGCATTAGTCAAAAATGGTACTCGAGTTTCCAAGTAACACGTAAAAGAGAAATTGCTGAGCAATATCTGCGGTAATAACACTACATATTCTCCGACCTGTGAACGCTTTTTTGTACTTTTGACAAAGTTCCGAGACGAGTCCAGGCAATAATTATACACCAAATTAAAGCTTATAAAATATCCTATCGAATGGCATTAGTCAAAAATGGTACTCGAGTTTCCAAGTAACCCGTTTAAAAGAAATTGCTGGGCAATATCTGCGGTAATAACATCATATATTCTCCGACCTGAGTACGGTTTTTTGTACTTTTGACAAAGTTCCGAGACGAGTCCAGGCAATAATTATACACCAAATTAAAGCTTATAAAATATCCTATCGAATTAAATATGATGGGAATTTTAATCAGTGTTAGATATCATCTATACTTGAGCCAAGTATGCCACTGTTGTGTTACCACTACTTAATAAAATAATTTATCCGCCTGTGGAAATCCCCTTTATTTTGGCTATATCAATATTTTCTAGCGTTAGTCAGTCTATTGTCTACCAATACAGAATAAACACTATAACTGTAAAGCATATTCTTATACTTGCATTGTTATTATGAAAGTTTACTTTGTATATATATATATACATTTATATTAATTTTTACTTTTCTTTTGTAACTTAATGTTTATCTTATAATACATTTTAATATTTATAACCAGCATTATTTCGAAAGTGTTATATTCATTTCTTTATACATAATCACTACCTCCCATACACATTTGAAGTGCTCTGTGCGAATAGCTCAATTGGAAGTCCAGACGGTAATCCGAAGAACAAATAAATATTAAATTCCCTCAGGAGAGCCTTCCAGGTCCGCCACACCACGACTCCCCTGATTTACCGTTTTAACATAATAAATTTCAATTTTCATAATTTTACTAAATATTACATTTTTTAATAATTTTTTGGTGAACTAAATAGATTTTAAAGAAAAACGATTAGAACTTAATTTATACAAAACAATTCGATCTACAATTTAGTTTCAATAATTTTTGTTATGAGAGCGCTAATTTACGAGTTAATTGCTAAAAACTCGATAAAAAAAATCGATTAAAAGAGGTATTGCTAAAAACTACCTCTTTTTATTGATTTTCAATCCTAAGTCGGTACGGGTAAAACTTTTCTGATTGGTCTGAAGAATAACTAAAATTTTAAAAATAAAATATTAAACCCTAATAGAGACTATGTAAAGAGAATTGATTATCAAAAACATATTTATAATAGTAGACTGGTTATTTATTGAACGTTTACTGTAAACGATGATGTCGGTAGATATCTATTAATATACGAATTTATTTCCGAGAAAAGACAAGGTTCAACTTGTCTGAGATCGCGATTTCGCAGAAGTTGTTTATCAATAAAATTGACATAAAGCAACGAAAAACCGTGAAATGATGTTATATATTATTCCTTGAATAAGACAAATATTTTTGAACTAATTTTTATTAGTGATGGGCATAATCGAATGATTTCGATAATCGAATGATTAGTAATCGAGAGATTTTCATAATCGAGTGAATCTCTCGAAAAATCACTCGAAGTTAAAATCGTCTGCTCGTATGATAAGAATAATCAACTATTATTATTTATCGAGAGAATCGAAAAATTATTCGAAATATGAATAAATATACCTATAGTAAATAATTATTAATTTAATTTTGCTTTTTTTATTTGTTGGTGTTTATTTATAATTATTATATTAAACTATAATTTAGGAATAATAATAACAATAATATATTAATAATGCATTATTAATAAGTGCTTTAAATAAAAGACAAGTTGTTATTTTTATTATTTAATAATTATTACCTATATTTTAAAAAAACCGATAACAAATTTAAAAATAAAAACATAAGATAAGGTAGCAATAGCCTGCTTGACCATCATAATTAAAACACCTAATTCCACACCTAATTGATTTTTCATAAATTCACAACTAGTGAGAGAATCAGAACTCAGTAGTTTAGCCAGTTCAGGACAAAACTTTGTTCTAATCGTCACATACTTCCCAAAAATGTGACAGATAAGGTGTTGCCATGAGTAGCGATTGAACGAGTTGAAAATAAGAAGACTCGAAGTCAACAATTTAATAATAATTCGACTATAATTTATGCTAAATAAAAACTTAAAAATAGTATTCTCTCGTTTCATCGTTTCATGGACATCATTCGAAATAACTTTTATTCGATTATATACATTTCAAGATCAAGAAATCATTGTTTTTATAATAAACGAGAAATCATTAGAAATAATCACTCGATTATAGAATAATCAATATTATTTAAAAAATCAGAATATCTCGATTATATAATAGATATGATTTCAATAATCGAAATATCTCGATTATGAAAATAATCGAGATATCTCGATTATATATCTCGATTATGCCCATCACTAATTTTAATAAAAATAATATTTTAAAATATTTAGAATTTTATTTTGAGGAGGTATTATAGACAAATTAGTCGTAAAAGAAACGAAATATAAATTAAGTTAAAATCAAGTAAACGTAAAGTCTAATTATCTGCGTTAAATTAAAAAATATAATTTAACTTTAACTTATAAACTCGTTTATGCCTAGCCATGTATTTTAATTTAGCATAATAATCTTCAATATCATAGTATTTAAGTTATAAAATAAAAGCTTTATCACATTTTAAATACAATCTCAATAAAAAATTGAGTTTTTACTTTCCAAATTTATACACAATAAGTTTCACTTTAAGTTAATATAAATTCATAGTGAATTTCTTATATTGAATACTGAACTTTTATTTGCACTAAGCCATTCATATAGTTGTTTTTTCTTACTAAACATTTTAATGTTTTAAAATATAAATAAACAGCTCGACCCCGGACACTACACCACTGTACTCTTTAAATTTATTATTAACCCCTTTTCGAAAAATTTTAATTATTTTAGCCTAATCGTGCATTGATAGCCCTTAAAATCCTTTATAACTATCATAAATGAATTATTTATATAATGTTTATAAAACGGGCGCAAAATTGTAAAATGAATAATTTTTGTTAAAAATATAGTTTAATAAAACTGAAAAACACGCTTTTAAAGAATATCGAACTAAAAAGTTAAAAATAAGCTTAAAACAATAATACTAGTATTTTTCGTTCATTATTGTTTTAAGCTTATTTTTAACTTTTTAGTTCGATATTCTTTAAAAGCGTGTTTTTCAGTATTTTAAAACTATATTTATTTTTCACTTTTTAGTTTTTTATGACATCTTTGTTACAGTCACGGAGTTTATTGTCAATTATCACTAGCAATTGGTATAATTTCTATATTGCCAGTTAGTGTGTTTATAAACTCACGACTATGTGTCTTACCATTGATAATAAAGGCTATATGCTTGCTAATATCGTCATAAAAAACCAATTAGCTACCTGTATTTGTAATCCTTTATGTATTATACATGTATATTAACTCAAAAAAATTTGAATCTTTAAATGTTAAAATAATATATATATAATATTGATGATAAGCACGCATGTACGGGTATGAAAGCGAAAATTAAAATTATACAGGAATAGAGTTGCTAGCGTATGGTGAGCGGGGTGGGGTGAATGCGTTTCGACAGTCTAGTCTCAAGACCATAGACGACTGGATACGCAAGAATAAT
The DNA here is from genome assembly GCF_025091365.1 of Daktulosphaira vitifoliae. NCBI lineage: Eukaryota > Metazoa > Arthropoda > Insecta > Hemiptera > Phylloxeridae > Daktulosphaira > Daktulosphaira vitifoliae. The sequence continues at coordinate 1,131,301 of NW_026099576.1, read as the reverse complement.
AATACGTGTCGCGTGGAAGGTTACAAACTTACAACAAACAAACATACATGTGAAATTAATATAAGTGTGTTAAAAATTATGTTATCTGTTATGATTTGCATATAACTTTAATGTCATTTAGATTTATTGATACTTGGATTTTTTGGTCGAAAATTGTATTTAGTTTACTACTTATAATAATATTTTTGTACTTACAAAACTTTGTTGAACTTAATATCTATTGATCGATACGGATGTCGAAGGAACAATTCGGTGAAATGCCGGGCTGTAAAATATATTAGCTAGGCATATAATTAATAGAAAATATTATCGTTATCGCATTGCCGTCTCAAAGCTCATCTATAAATATAATGTAAGTTACTTTTTCTGAGTATTTTAAGTCAATNAGAAGTTTCTTTTTCTGAGTATTTTAAGTCAATTGAATGCGGAAAAGTGTTAGCTTATGATCTCGGTATTAAAGCAAATTTTTCTGATTAACAAAAGAGGAAATATAGATGAAATTGCTGAAGATTTTTAATTTTTGTACGGTAGTAGCTTGTTGGTTAATTCATTGGACTATACAGGGTGATTTTTTTTATCATAACCCACTCAATTACTTACAGAATAATAATAATTAAAAATTTTTTTTTTATTATTATCTTTAGTTACACATTATTCTTGAATTATTAACTATGTAATACTTTTTAAGTTCATCCCTTATGCCTGGTAAGGGTGTCAACTTTGTTTTTTTAAATGGTAACACATATTTTGAATTTAATAAAATGTTTGAGTTTTTAATTTAATAACAAATGTCATTTGAATTTTTAATATAACTTTATTCGTTTATTAGATATAAACATTTAAAGTTTCAATTTTTTGAGTTAATATACATGTATAATACACTAGGGATTAAAATTACAGGTAGCTAATTGGTTTTTTATGACATCGATATTAGCAGGTACAAAGCATTGTTATTATCAATGGTAGTAAGGCACATTGTTGTGAGTTTATAAATACACTAACTGACAATACAGAAAGTATATCTATTGATAGTCATAATTGATAATAAACAATCCGTGACTGTGATAGCAATATCATAAAAAATCAATTAGCTACCTGTATTTGTAATCCCTTGTGTATTATACCTATATATTAACTCAAAAAATTGAAACTTTAAATGTTTATATCTAATAAACGAATAAAGTTATATTAAAAATTCAAATGACATTTGTTATTAAATTAAAAACTCAAACATTTTATTAAATTCAAAATATGTGTTACCATTTAAAAAAACAAAGTTGACACCCTTACCAGGCATAAGGGATGAACTTAAAAAGTATTACATAGTTAATAATTCAAGAATAATGTGTAACTAAAGATAATAATAAAAAAAAATTTTTTAATTATTATTATTCTGTAAGTAATTGAGTGGGTTATGATAAAAAAAATCACCCTGTATACAAAAATATGCAATTAAGCAACCATTAAGTATAAAATCTAAATGCTTCCGATTTTAGTTTTGAAATAAAACATTTTAAGTCTCAAGCATTATCACTTTTACCCGAGTTAAGAGTCGTCGAACCTTTAGACCTACTGTTGCGCCATGACACTCCTAAATTAACGGTTGGCGTCAATAGCTTATAAGGATCATGTGGACCGATAATACTTAACCTAAAATAAAGTACATAACCTTTAAATAATTAATTTATATATTTAAAACGCAATTGTCGCCTTATGAGCTAAGGGATATAACAAATACTCTCTCTGGTGTTTGGATACTCCTTGATGTTTAGCTGAGCTGCCTCTTTATGGATCACATGAGCTGTACATTGACTTGGTTATCTGAGCTGATATTCTCTATTTCATTGAATCCTCTGCATAGGACAGCAGTGCATTAAAACTGTAGAATAGTGTCTACATTGTTCATAGCAACAATGTGGTTTTGTTTGAGAGCACAATTATGAACAGAGCACTGTATGAGCTTACATAAAAACCATCTACGGTGTGTAGAAGTACGTAGAGCACGTTAAACAATGCATGAGCTTGCAGGTTAGAGAGAACACTCACATATTTAAAAACCACAGAAACGTTAAATTGTACTGACAACAGCAACAGCAGCTGATAACAACGGTACAAGTGGGTATTGCACCATATCCAGTATTACCAACTAGAGGTCAACATATACTAAATTGATAACTCTTTTATGGGGCTCAAACACCTACTTCTATTAATTACAAAATATTCTTTACGTGTATCCAAACGTAGAAATAGCCTTAGGCATATTTTTTACTTTGCTAATAACTGTGACGACGTGTGAAAGATCATTTAGTAAGTTAAAACTTATTAAAAACTCTTTAAATCGACAATAGGACAAGATCGAATATCTGATTTGGCTATTTTATCAATCGAACAAATATCGGTGAATACATTTAATACAGACCAACTTATCAGACTTTGCTGGGAAAAAAACTCGAAAAATTTTTATTTGGTAATATTTAAAATAAATATTAAATAATGTTATGTTTCTTTACACATTATATGCTAAATATTAATATGTTCCTTATTTTTTTTATAAAATTCTATTTTAAAAAGTTACCGATTTAAATAAAATTATTAGCGTTAAAAATGTAGTTAATTAAATAAGATAACAAATGTTTATAAAATACTTATGAAAATATAAAAAACACAACGATTATTGTAATGCGAAAATATTTTCAAGCTTAATTTATTATATTTATAGTTTTATACGGGAACATTTTAAAATTTTGCCTGGAGCGCAACAATTAGTTGCTACGGCCCTGCATAAATTTATTTAATTTAATTATTATAATATTCATTGTTCTTGAAGATTAAAATGATTAGTATTAATTTCAAATAATCCCTAAAAAGTTGTTTTTAATAATAAATGAAATATAATTTTACTGAACCTATTTGATTGTATTCGTTAAAACACATAAGTTAGAGAGAGTTATTATACAATATAAATATTTTAATGCTATTACCATTCAGATTATGAAAAATCATTTAAAAATGTATATAAACACTCATATTTGTTTAAATTTTTTTTATAATGTTTAAAGTTCTAATTTTATCGAAAAAATTATTCATAATAATAATAATGTGTGTTTTTTTGTTTATTGTGCAAACAATGATTGGTCAAATCGAGTATTTTATATAAAATATTCAAAATTAATAGTATTGTTAAAACTAAAATATATTGATTCTGTTGACTATATCTTTTTAAACACATTAATAAGAATTAATAACTAAAGCAATCCTAGAGAACTGACACTCACTGGCTTATACTTGCTGCCATAATATTATTAGTAGACTTAAAGACATGTTAACAGTATCGTCAAAACTTCTTACTTAAAACTTCATAACAAATTTAACTCTCACCCAAACCCTAATATTCAATACCTCTATTGAAAGCACATCCCCGACAAACCACCAAGAAGATTAAAAAGAAAATGGTATAGANATTGAAAGCACATCCCCGACAAACCACCAAGAAGATTAAAAAGAAAATGGTGTAGACACCTCCTATAGAAAAAAAAAATTAAAACAAAAAACAAAATTCAAAGTAGGTAGCTCCATTGGGTGCCGCCCCCCTACTGCATGCTATTCAAGTCATATTGTAATTTTTTTTTTTTCACTACTGATAACCCATTTACGGTTGTGCATATATAGAGTGATTGATTAACTATGCCTCACAAATTATGGCATAGTGAATATATAATGGGCATAGTTAATCAATCACTCTGTATTTTGTATAGATGTAAATTTTATAAAGTTATTTGAATAAACATTATTAAAAAAAAGATTTTTTTAGACTTAAAGACTTGTAACTCTATTAAACACAGAGAGTTATATACTATAAAAAATAATGAAATATGTTTTAAAATATACAGGGTGGCCCACCACTCACTGACAACTTAAATAACTTTTGATCCAGTTAATATTTTTAGCTGATTTTTTTTTTCAATAATAGTTGTACGTTAGGTCTATAGCTATATCTCAATAATTAATTCTTTTACATTTTATTAAAAATATTAATTATTTTTAAATTTTAAATAAAATGTAAAAAAAAAATCTAAGATAGCTATTTTGTAGAGTAGAATTTAAGAAAAATTTTAGTAAAAAAATATCTTATTAATATTCAGTAGTAAATATTCTGTAGCGTTTTGAAGTTTGTGAAAATTTGAATTTTCATGTATTATTTTACGGTATTAAACATTGAAATACGTATTGAGAAAAGGACAGAAGAAAACGCTATCTTTTCATGATTACTGTGTATACATATGATGATAATGTGTATACATTACAAACTTGGCATTAATACCATGATAAGAAATTAGATAAGGCAATTATTACTTATCACTCTCATTCAAAAGTATATTGAAAAGATAGCGTTTTCTTCTGTCCTTTTCTCAATACGTATTTCAATGTTTAATACCGTAAAATAATACATGAAAATTCAAATTTTCACAAACTTCAAAACGCTACAGAATATTTACTACTGAATATTAATAAGATATTTTTTTACTAAAATTTTTCTTAAATTCTACTCTACAAAATAGCTATCTTAGATTTTTTTTTTACATTTTATTTAAAATTTAAAAATAATTAATATTTTTAATAAAATGTAAAAAAATTAATTATTGAGATATAGCTATAGACCTAACGTATAACTATTATTTAAAAAAAAAATCAACTAAAAATATTAACTGGATCAAAAGTTATTTAAGTTGTCAGTGAGTGGTGGGCCACCCTGTATAAAATGTATGTATATGCATTTAAAATTAATAATTTTTAGCTTCAACATTTTTCAACTTCACTTTTGAAAATTTTCCGAAAATACTGACATTTTTATATATATTTTAAATTAAAGCTTATGTAATATACTTCAATTTGAAAAAGATTGACCTCTGCCCTTGTTTTCATAGTAAAAATAAGTTCCGTATTCTAAAGTATGCTATTTTTGTGTTAAGATTTTCGATTTTATATTAGTCATCNTAAGTATGCTATTTTTGTGTTAAAATTTTCGATTTTATGTTAGACATCAATTTCCAGTGTATAGCTATCGTCAGCGGCGGCTCATGGCTTGGACGACAGGACGATCGCACCCCCAACTAAAATTAATTAAAAGAAGGAAATTAATATTATATTCTTAATTCTACATTTTTATTAAAAATGCAAATTTTTAAATTGTAAAACAGTTATAATACATTTGTCATGTATAAACATTAAAGTTGTTTTTCTCAATATATGTGGGTACCCATGCACACACGAGCAGTGTTAGGAGCAATATTCTGAAACATAAATTTTAAGCTAGGCGCTAATNCGGACCCGTTAGGAGCATATTCTGAAACATAAATTATAAGCTAGGTGCTAATCGAGTGCGTGCGGGTGCGGTAAAGCCGCAATCTTATGTACGGGTTTTGGACGACCGACAGCGACGTCCCCACGGTAAAATATTAGTATATTACTATATTGGGTAATTTATTTTTAGAATTAACTATGTGTACGCTCGTCGTTATCGGTTGCTATAATAGTATAATCACTGTTATTATTATTATTATTATTTATAATATTATTATTACTATTTTCTACCGCGACCTTTAAAATAATAATATGTGTATCATGTTTTATTTTACTATATTTCAAAAGATCACAAATCGTATCTAGTCGAAGACATTACCCTCAAAAATTGAAAAAATTTCCCTCGTTCCCCGTAAATGGGGAAAACCTCCAATAAAATTACGAATTTAAAAATCGCTAATTTTCGACATTTTTTCAANTAAAATTACGAATTTAAAAATCACTAATTTTCGACATTTTTTCAATTTTTTTACTAAAAACTGCCATAACTTTTTCAAAAATGAACATATCAATATAACTTTTTTTTTTTTATAGATGCTTGACATCATTACCTATCATTTGGTATATTTTTTTCATAAATTTAACACTTTACCAGCCACAGGGAGGTATTTAAAATGACAACTTTTATATATATATCTTAAATTAAAGCTAATGTAATATACTTTATTATGGTAAAAAAAAATTTCGGACTTTATTTTATCTTCATGGTAAAAACAGACATCAAACTTAATAAAAAAATACGATTTTGTAAAAAAATTCTTTTTTATATTTTTATTTTAAAGGAATTTACATTAAACCCAATTAATCAGGAAAAGTTTGTAAGACATTTAAAAAACTCGAAAATAATTTTACCAATATCATTTATGAAAGAAAAATTGTTTACTTAAATATTTATATTCAAATTTATGTTTGTTAATTTGGTTCAAAACGTCAGTCTTTTTTACAATGATCCCTATTCACAGTTATCCCACTGGACCATATAGCTTAATAAAGAATTTAAAGTAGATTTTAAGTTAAAACTTTAAGTTTTTTGAGTTTGACCAAAAATTAGATCTATAAACTTTAATTTAGATCAATATAAAAAAATATATGTTTCAAAAAAGATTTTAAAATATTTTGTTAAGTATTTTAAGTAATGTAATGGATGAAATAATTAAATAAAATCTCATATAATATATCATATTATATCTCATATAATATTAAATTAAAAAAAAAATATGAATTATGTAAAATTTTAAGATTATATTAGTTGGATCAAAACTTCAAAAAGAGGATACTTGTTTACGATTATCAATACCACCAGAAGAGCGACTCACAGTTACATTGAGGTAAAAAAAAAAAAAGAAAATTGTAATGTAAATTGTAATGTAAATTTTATTATAAATTTTCAAATTAATATCTAGTAAATGAAGACCCTGTGTTTGGTTTTTGTAAGTGAAAATAGTTTGAATGAACCCTCACGTGCCCGGAAATCGCGGCATTTAATCGCCCCGTGTGAATGATAATATGCGATTTGTATTGTTTAATTTTAACGATCGGTCGCGTCCGATCGCCCAAAATCAAACCTGCGCGATCGGTCGCGTCCGAACGCGTGTTTTTACTCATAGTGTGCATGGTTCAATTTAAATGCGGGTGTTTTATATAAAATGATTAATCGCCGTGTTTTTAAAAACGCGTACGCGCGCGATTAAACGCCTAGTGTGTAAGCCTCTTTATACCTATGACTAGCGGTATTATATTTAAAGTCCACCCCCATCTCTAGCACCCACGAGCCTCCACTGGCTATCGATATATGTACCAAGATATTTATTAAAGACTTTTGTGTTTCAATACTAAATAATTGCAAAATAAAATTTGGAACTTTAATTGTAGATTATATTCAGTAGAGCTATATTTTACAGTTACTTTTTACACTTTTAAATATTTATGTATGTATTTGCCACAAGTCTCCAAGTCTAATTATTAATATAATTTTTTTTTCAGTAAGTACAGCAATTATAAAGAATAAAAGCACAGCGGAAATTATTTATAAGTCGCCATTCAATTGTTTTAATATGAAAACATTTCATCATAACTATAATCGTATGGGAGTAAAGCTCTGCATGGTTCGGTTTGAACCGGTCCGGACTGAACCAGACTAGACCACGGTTCGGTCCGGTTCAGTCTTATACTTCAAATAATAAATTGGTCCGGTCCTAGTTGTCTGTAGTTAAAAATTATCGGTCCTTTTTTTTACGGTCCTTTAAAAAGTTCATCGGTCCAGTTCTGGTCTTTAAAAGAATTTTAGGATCCGGTCTCGGTCCATCTTCAAATTGAGATAATAGTCCACTTTTAATAGCAGTATAGTATTATAAATATATTTGTATTATTGTTTTTAGTAGAAACTCGTGCGTGATTTAATAAAAAAAATTATAATTTTAATCGTAATAGGTTTAAATTGTTTTCATCATAGTGAACGATGATAACACTCACTAAAAATTAATACAATAAATGTCACATAAAAGCTGAATTCTTTCAAATAATAACCCACGTGCCGATAGAATTTCCAGGATCCTGAAATGTGATTTAAAATCATAGTGCATAATGTATTGCTTTCTTACACTATCAATCGTTAAGTGTATTATATTATTTCATAGTTCTTCTGTACACTTTGGAATAAACTGATCGTTTTTATTGACTATAATTATGTCTAGACATAGAAAGGCTATTACTGCCCATTTAACATACAATATTATTTTAATTCAGTTAAGACTTAAAACCGTGTTTTTAAAGAATTACCCTTGTATTAATAACAATATTACATTTATGAGTCTTTGTACATTATGTTGAATAAAATAAAGTTGGGAAATATCAACCAACATAATCATCTGGCTTTATTTCTTTATCATCAACGAAAGACGTCAGTTATTTTCGATCTGCCTGTAAGTATTTTTTCTTATAAAATAAATTTTTAATTATTTAAAAAATAGTATAATAAAAATAAGCACATATGCTTTTTAGGAGAGATAGAAAATTGTTTTGTTTTGTACAGCTTTATATTGATAGGTGTTTATTTTTTGTTATAAAATTAAACGTTACTCGTAAAATATTTATCGATGTAAAATAATATGCTAATAATAACTTGTTGAACCAAAATTTCACTTAGGCTAAATAAACTAATGGCTTTTACTTAACATTTTAAGTGAAAGCTTATTCAAATATATCGTGATAATTAACAATCACTCATGATTTAATTACCCTATATGTAAGACAAAATTTTTTTCTATTAAATAAATTTGATGGTATGAAAAAAATTTGGGTTGCCATTTGATATTTCAAATGGTAGAACAAAATTAAATTTTCGTTTAAATTGCTCAACAATGAATTGTTAATGTAAAAAAAAAAAACTATTAACAATAATAATTTCAAAGCTATTTCGTGAGGCATAGTTAAGAAATCATTCTGTATGTGTAAACTAAATATGTTAAATTCTGTATAACACGAATATGAAATTATTAGTTTACTCAAGGATATTTTTGAGTTATTGAATTTTCTTTATAGCCTATACAGGGTGATTCATTAATCATAAATCATTAACTCAATTACACACAAAATAAAAATAATTATAGTTAAAAAAAAACATTTTAGTCTTGTTTTTTTTTAGAATCATGAATAATTCTCAACAAATTCGCGAGTTCTTGAACTCAACTTCGGTGAGCTCCATTGATGATGACTTCAAATAATTCTATTATTCCTTCTTAGAGAATACAACTCAATCAACAATAAATTTAGAAAAAAATCCAGCATTTACCGTCTCCAAAAATACTGTTAAAAGAAAATTATTGAGTGATTCTGGTGATTATACTTTGTTTTCTCACGATGGGAAAAGTAGTGTATGGAAGAAATTTAAAAGTGTTATGACAACATTTTTGTCGTATCTGGTTTAATTTAATCTGGACAGTTTTTTTATTTAATGGTTATGTTCGGTTTAGAATTTTTTTTTATTTTATAGTCCGGTTCGGTTCGGTCTGGGAATTTTTTTTTACTTTATAGTCCGGTTCGGTTCGGTCCATTTAAAATTTCTATCCGGTCTGGTCCAATTTAAATTTCATATAACAGTTCAGTCCGGTCTTTTTTTTTAGTTTTTCTGTATGGTTCGGTCCGGTCCTTGAAAATTCGGACCATGCAGAGCTCTATATGGGAGATATACAATGACGAGATTTAGAATAATCGCTTGATTTTTTGAGAAGGTTCTCAATAAAACTAAATTTACAACATCGTTAGTGAATTCATAGATAAAATCTTGCAGGTGTTCAATTTTTCAGTATACTATTTTGGAATATGACGAGTAACTTTATTGACAAAAAGTTAAGCATTCATTCGATTGTAAAATACACGAATACAACAATTATGTGAAGAAATTAAATTTATTAATATGCTGTATTGTTAAAACAAAAAGTACCCTAATTATTATCGTTTTCACACGTTGATTAATTGTGAAACAATATATTTTGAATTGAATTGTCCAAAATATTACGCAAATAGAAACGCCACCGGAAACATTCTTAGAATCATCGATCGCATTTCCCTTGTGTATATTTATCTGGAACATTTCTCAGAAGAGACTTGTCGTTTAAGCACAGACTATATGAAAACAGATAGTTCACTTGGCCCGATAACAAAACGGTTTTTTGATTGGAGAAGTGAAATCAGTGCAACCATATGTATGAGCGCAAAAATTCTTTTAATTTATTTCATTATTAAATCTTCTGTAGCATAAATATTATGAAATTCCGTATATAAACATAATTATTGACATAAATTATTTTAATACATCATTAAATTAAGGTATTAAACCCATAATCCCTTATTTATGACTCAAAATCCCTAAATTAGTCATGAAAATTAAATAATTATCAGTTTTTATAATGTAAATTATTAACTACTTAAATTTGACTCGAGCAGTAACAATTGTTATTGTTAATGTTGTCAAAGATCACATGTATCTTATTTCGTGTTATATTTGGTGCTTTCTTTCAAAATATCTCACTACCTCACCAGTATGCGATGCTCAGTAAAGTTTTGTCCAAGTTCATATTCCTTCATGGATAAAAGCTTTTTTTCTTATCCTAAAGAAAACGATCGTTTGAAACTATGGATGAATATTTGTCAAACTAATCATTTGGCAGAGACTTTATCCAAAAAAAAATAATCTAGTAGTTTGCGCGGATCATTTTTACGATAAAATGTTTTTGAAAAAAAACTACAAAAAATCGGCTGGTCATGATGCAGTACCTACAATATTTAGTGGTCAGTATTTTTTATCTTCGATACAAAGCTGAGAAGGTATTAATTTTACTATGATGTGTGTTTCTTTAATTTATTTATTTTTTATGTCTGTTACATTGTTTTNCATTTAGTTTTTGTGTGTCTGTTACCTTGTTTTTTTCAGCTCTTACCGAACCGATTTCTTTCAACCATACGTCAAAAGATCACAAATCGTATCTAGTCGAAGACGTTACCCTCAAAAATTGAAAAATTTTCCTTCATTCCTCATAAGTGGGAGATATCTCCAAAATAATTACAATTTTAAAAATCAGTAATTTTTGACATTTTTTTCTTAACACTACCATAACTTTTTCAAAAATGAAAATTTTATATAGATGTTTGATGTCTTTACCTATTATTTGGTATATTTTTTTATAAATTTAACCCTTTACCAGCCCACAGTGGGGAATTCAAAATGACAACTTTTTCACAAAAAATTAACTTTTTCAACTTAACTTTTGAAAGTGTTCCGGAAATACTGACGCTCTTATATATATATTAAATTAAAGCTAATGTAATATACTTTATTTTGGGAAAAAAAAATTTCGGACTTTATTTTGTCTTCACGGTGAAAATGGCTATAATTTGGCCAAAAAATGGCTAACAATAATAATAATAATAAAAATATAAAATTTATTATATAATTTATATTATTATTTATTATATCTAAAATAATTCAAATTTTATAAAAAATGTAATACTATTAACAGTTTTACAAAAAATTACAGCTTCATATATTATAGGTAAAACTAACTAAACGTTGACAAAAAATTTATAAAATAATAAACTACACAAAATGTCAACTTTTATACAAATTAAACACAATATTCATAATGTCAGACAATATTTAAAAAACAAACATTTTTATTAAGACTAAATGTTATTTAAACAAAATAAGTATGCGAACAGTTATAATTAATTATTGTTCAAGTATTTAAAATGCAATAGTGTCACTAATTCCAATATCATTGATAATTTTTGTAACTGATAGAGGAATTGTACAATATTATTGTAAAATATTTGCACAATAATATGAAATTGTACAACAGTCTCTACTGCTTTGTCTTCTGCCCAATCAGAGAGCTTGATTTTTTTTTCTATTGTTCTCGGCTAAGTGAACTATCTGTTTTCATATAGTCTGTGGTTAAAGTAATAATCGTGTAAGTGATTAAGATAAGGATTATTCGTCACCTGTAAATTTGACTAATGCCATTCGATAGGATATTTTATAAGCTTTAATTTGGTGTATAATTATTGCCTGGACTCGTCTGGGAACTTTGTCAAAAGTACAAAAAACCGGTCGCACGTCGGAGAATATGTAGTGTTATTACCGCAGATATTGCCCAGCAATTTCTCTTTTACGGGTTACTTGGAAACTCGAGTACCATTTTTGACTAATGCCATTCGATAGGATATTTTATAATCTTTAATTTGGTGTATAATTATTGCCTGGACTCGTCTCGGAACTTTGTCAAAAGTACAAAAAACCGTTTTCAGGTCGGAGAATATGAAGTGTTATAACCGCAGATATTGCCTAGCAATTTCTTTTAAACGGGTTACTTGGAAACTCTAGTACCATTTTTGACTAATGCCATATAAAAATTACTATAATTTTATAAGTTTTTTTTTTTTGAATATAATTTTTAAAAGAATACCCTTCGGAATTTTTTCGTAACTATTTTATAATAAAACATATATTTTAAATAAGTGGCGCCCTCTAGCGGTGTATTGGAGTTTTACATCTGATTAGGAATTGCTAACTTCACAGTCGTTAGACCATGCCGTACACAATTTTGGCAGTCCAATATTTATCATGAATGGACGCAGGGAAACGATACGCTGGACGCAGGCGATTATGCTGATAGGTAGCGTAAATTTTGAGTGCTTCTATTGGTTGAAATATACGTGGTATTTTAAATCTTTAATAATTATTAAATGAGTGTATGATGCACATAATTAAACTGTTATTGTTATACATATTAATTGCATTTTATGACATAATGTAAGGTTATTTATGAAGAGTCAAAATAATAACTAATTATAATATAACATTCACTGATAGAAGACTGACCACTGAGAAGATGGTCAAGTCTCCTTTTATATTTACATTGTTCATTAAATAATCATTAAAATATTAATACTATAATACTTTATAGTAATTATAATGATGCATTTAAATTCGTTAAAACTAAAATGTACAAAATAATTATGGGTTCACGACACCATCACCCTTAAAGAGAAATAATATCTAAAATATTATTTCAAAAATTTTAATACATAACACATTTGAGTCACAATAAGATACACAGCAAACTGATATAAGTTAATACAAAATAATAATACATAGAATAAATAATTAATAGTGTTTTCATATATATAAACATGTAAAATATTTTAAATAACATAAATATATAAAATAACCTATTTTGAAATATGTATTATAGATTCTAAACATTCAGAAATCATGAAAAATATAAAATTTTAAAATTTGTTAAAATAAGATATCTGATACTATGCTTTTATTTTAATTTTTAATTAAAATTATGCTTCTAATCTAATTAATTTATCAAGCCAGTAATACGATACTCAAACATGATTTTGCATGTTTATACATTTTTTTTTTAAATAATAAGCACTATTTTTGTATCTGGCTTTTCTGAAAGGTGTAACTTTATTTTATTCATAAATATAACTTTATAATTTTTTACGAATACATTTATTATGTATCATTTATTTCCACTTAACACATCATATAGTTAAGATAACATAATGACTCAAATATGTATTAATTTATTGGTTCATTCTTTTTTGTAGGTATTGAGTAAATTCTATACTAGTGTGTCGTAATATGCCTAATGCTTTGCATTGCGCATCTTACATTTATCAATGAAAAATGTATAATCTGTATTTTATATTACTAGTATACAAACAAATTAATTAATTTATATGTTATAACATATACACTGTTGTACACTAGCTATTATATATGAATATACATGTTAAATTGATTATTGTACACTATACATCTTATCTTAAAATAACTATCATGTTATGTTCAATTTAATACAATAAATTGAGAATCACTAAATGCGCTGACGACAACAACCTATGAAGGGGGTAATTAAAAATAATATAAAAAGGCTTAATTCTGCTTGCACATTAATGAGTGAGTGAGCGAGCGTGCTAGCGAGCGGCTCAATTCTCTCTTCTTTTAGAAGATCTGAATTCCAAACATCCAATATTGGTCAAATTAAATACCCCTAACAATCTTTTTGCTTATTTTTGTATTACTACAAGTGCCTTTTTAAAAAATATCGTTAATAAATATTTCTGACATGGTAAAAATAATTTAGATCATTTAATCTTTTGATAACTCTTATTTTGAACAATTAATTTATAATTTTTATGAAAATAACAAAAAAAGAGTATAAAACAAATCAAACATATATTTATTAACAGACAAAACATAAAATATATATTCCTTTATAAAATTTAGAATTCTAGGCGAGTTCCATGGACTATTTGACTTTTCAATGCTACCTTGCTTTAAAAGATTTTTTAATTGTTTATCAACTTCCTCGTTATGACACTTAGAGTATCTGTATTGTTTTATATTAATTGGATGAGCATTAGGAGTAATTATTTTATGTACAATTTGATTAGTATAAGATAATTTATCACCGGGTAAAATTAATATATCAATTGATTGCATAAATTATTAATAGACGACTTTTCTTTGCCGTTTAAATGATTAAATTTAAGGTTTAGATTTAAAAGAGTTAATCTATTATTATTATTAGTATTAACATTATTACAATTGATAGTATTTACATATTATTTATGAGCACGAAATCTTGTGGTAAAAAATCAAATTTAATATTATTTATAGAAATCGAAACATCTTTTTCTGATGTGTTTAAAATCGGTATGATTGCATAATTATCTTTGATTTATGTTATACAACTTCCAATAAAAACATTTTCTTAATATATGATCATATACAGGGTGGCCCACCACTCACTGACAACTTAAATAACTTTTGATCCAGTTAATATTTTTAGTTGATTTTTTTTTTAAATAATAGTTATACGTTAGGTCTATAGCTATATCTCAATAATTAATTTTTTTATATTTTATTAAAAATATTAATTATTTTTAAATTTTAAATAAAATGTAAAAAAAAAATCTAAGATAGCTATTTTGTAGAGTAGAATTTAAGAAAAATTTTAGTAAAAAAATATCTTATTAATATTCAGTAGTAAATATTCTGTAGCGTTTTGAAGTTTGT
>NW_026099576.1:1114764-1115033 GCF_025091365.1 Daktulosphaira vitifoliae | reverse complement strand
ATTTAACGTTATAGCATTATAACTTATTGAAAAGTTTATGGATCCACACAATTTTTTTATGAGAAATAATATTTTTTAATAAACCTTTTTTCATTTGACATACTTTATCTTAATCGAGATATTAATAAGGAACCAGCAGATCAAGTAGCTTTTGGAATAAAACACCAATTTTTTTAAAATTAAACACTATCTAAAGATTTGCATCGAAGCGTTTATTTTTGATAGTGATTTTAATCACTGTCAGATATCATTATACTTGATCCAACTAT
>NW_026099576.1:1063256-1114741 GCF_025091365.1 Daktulosphaira vitifoliae | reverse complement strand
AACTTCAAAACGCTACAGAATATTTACTACTGAATATTAATAAGATATTTTTTTACTAAAATTTTTCTTAAATTCTACTCTACAAAATAGCTATCTTAGATTTTTTTTTTACATTTTATTTAAAATTTTAAAATAATTAATATTTTTAATAAAATATAAAAAAATTAATTATTGAGATATATCTATAGACTTAACGTATAACTATTATTTAAAAAAAAAATCAACTAAAAATATTAACTGGATCAAAAGTTATTTAAGTTGTCAGTGAGTGGTGGGCCACTCTGTATATATATATATAGCTAGAGATATAATTTAGTTGTATAATTAGTATGGGTCATTTTTACTTAAATGATAGATTCTGACAAGCCTAATTTCATGAATTCATGTAACCCTACAAACTTAACACGATTAAAAATAAAATTTAACACTTTTTGAGAGATCGTAAAACAATTGTACTATAGACCACGTAAAAGAGTACGATTTAATAATACGATATCTCGGCACTAGGATAATATTTGGAATTGCATTAAAAACAGGATGTATTAGCTATGTTTACATCTTATTGTAATACGAATTATCATGCCTATTTTGTATTTTTGTGTTATTTTTAAAACCTATTAATGTAAAAATATCCAACTAAATAAAATATCTTACCTGTGTCATAATCACAATTCATATTTTCACTAGAGTCTAAGGTGCCCTTTTGTGTGGTTTTACTATTTAATATATTTATTTGTATTATTATCTATATAATTATAATTATAACAATGAGTACACAACGAGGAAATAAGTTTTATTATGATGTGTTTTTTTCTTTATTAATTTTAGCTTCGATGCGAAGCTGAGAAGGTATTAATTTTACTATGATGTGTTTTTTTTTTTTTTTTTTTTTTTTTTTGTGTCTGTGAACGCTCAATCTCAGCTCTCGCTGGACCGATTTTGATGAACAATATGTCAAAAGATCACAAATCGTATCTAGTCGAAGACATTACCCTCAAAAATTGAAAAAAATTCCCTCGTTCCCCGTAAACGGGGGAAATCCCCCAAAAAATTACAAATTTAAAAATCGCTAATTTTCGATATTTTTTCAATTTTTTTTACTTAAAATTGCCATAACATTTTTAAAAATAACCAAATCAATATAACTTTTTTTTTTATAGATACCTTAGATATTTTCCTATCATTTTATATATTTTTTTTATAAATTTGATCCTTTCCCTGCCCACAGAAGGGGATTCAAAATGACAACTTTTTCACAAAAAATTAACTTTTTCAACATAACTTTTGAAAATGTTCCGGAAAGACTGACACTTTTATATATATCTTAAATTAAAGCTAATGTAATATACTTTAATTTGAAAAAAAAAAATTTGACCTCTGGACTTGTCTTCATGGTGAAAATGACTACCGTATGCAAAAATATGCTATTTTTGTGAAAAATATAATAACACATTATGATGCTATAACTTTTTAAAAAATGCATGAATCAATTCTATTCTTTAACATTAAATACTTTATATATACCTCTTTCATTCGATATACTTTTTTTTTAAATCGGACCTTTTCCCTTTATACAGAGGGAGTGCAAACCTTTTAAAATGCGTATAGAAAGTAGAACTTTTTCAACTTAATTTTTGAAAATGTTCCGGAAAGACTGACACTTTTATATATATCTTAAATTAAAGCTTATGTAATATACTTTAATTTGAAAAAAAAAAATTTGACCTCTGGACTTGTCTTCGTGGTGAAAATGGACATCAAAGTTAAAGAAAAACGTACGATTTCCGTGAAAAAAATCTCGATTTTATATGTTATATTATTTAATTTATATTTTATATAACTTTTGGAAAAATGTATGGATCAATATTATTATTTTTTTATAATAAATATTGATATACCCCTTTCATCTGGCACGCTTTTTTTGTAAATCGGATCATACCCCTTTAACAAGGGGGGTCAAAACTTTAAACATGCGTATTGTTACTACGATATTTTCAATTTAATTTTTGAAAGTATTCCGGAAATACTGACACTTTTAAATATATCTTAAATTAAAGCTTATGTAATATACTTTAATGTGAAAAAAAAAAATTTGACCTCTGGATTTGTCTTCATGGTAAAAATGACTACCGTATTCAAAAATTTGCTATTTTTGTGTTAAAATTCTGGGTTTTGTATTTTATTTTATTTTAAAATACCTGACAAGGGGAGTACAGATTTTCNTTTTATTTTAAAATACCTGACTAGGGGAGTACAGATTTTCATAAATATTATATAAATTAAAATTAATATAGCATAGAAAGTTAAACTTATTTAAATTTGTTTGCTTCTTTTAAGTCGAGAAAAATATCTTTGAAATTTGAACTAGCTTAAATACCCAATTTTTTCAATTGCCGGTAGCAAAGTATGATTGCCGATTTGTTAAAACGCATATACATACATATCGCTAAAGGTGACATCAACTATACAGAGTGTTCAGTAAGTCAGGAAACGGGTTTCTATTGTTCTCATTGTTTGTAACAATGAGAACAATAGAAACCCGTTTCCTGACTATGTATAATTCATCGCATCCGAATATTTGTCATATCAAGATAATTTGAGGTAACTGAAAAAATGTATTCATATAATAAATCTATAATAGTACCTTCACCAAAAGATGTTTAGTAATAAACAATTAGAGTGAAATAGGTCGTGGTAAATGAACTGACTAAAACAGTTACATAAAAAAAATACGATAATCCTAACTGATATTAATTCATGTGTACATTTTTGTGCAGAAACCTTTAAAACCCTCCTATCTTGTATTTATATACATGTATAAACCCAACCCAACCATATATTATATATATGTATATCAGACGTCTTCCGTAGGCACATATACCTCGAGATCCTTTCACTTTCATTCTATTATTATCGGTGACCGTTTACCGTCCACCCCCAAACAATATGTCATATTCTTTTTCTGTTTATCAAAAATAATAAACTATGTTTTACTTCCATTTAATTTAATTTATTTCTAGTAATAAAAAAAAAAATTATAATTAAGTTCTATTCAAGTTTAATATATTCAATACAACATTTTAAACAATGTTTAAACAAAATTAGAGAATTTCGTTAATTTCTAATACTTATTTTTACTCACCTTTCCGTAGGGCGAGTCTGAATTTGTATTTAAATAATAATTTCCTTCTTTCCTGTAATGTAAGATGAAATTTTATTAAAAATATTTAATTAAGTTAAATTAATGACATTTACATTTATACAAAATTGCATTAGTTATATTATAAATGACATCCATAGAAAAAATGTATAGATATCAATAGGTTCAAAATAAAATAATCTTAATTAAAAAAAAAAATTTAAACAAAACCAAATATTAATCAATTAAATAAATTAAAAGCCCTTTAAAAACAGAAATTATTAAAAATATGTACCGAAATATTATCATAACTAAAAAACTTCAAGGTTCCTATACCCTTAATCTATACACAATAATTGTAGTAAAATATTGAATAATTATGATACTCTTTAAATGCTCTTATGTTAATGCCGTCGTAAACGTAATTTAAACAACATCTTTTTTAGAAATAATTAAATTCTACTCTCTTTAAATATAATAATATATAAAAAAAACCCAGTACATGGCGTCGCGGCACAGTGGTGACGTGTCATAGTTGGATCAAGTAGAATGATATCTGACAATGATTAAAAACACTATTATTAAAAAAACTTCGATGCAAAACTCTATATAGTGTTTAATTTAAAATATTTCGAATGAAAGAGGTATATAAATATTATTTCTCTTAAAAAAATTGTATTAATTCATACACTTTTCAATAAGTTATAGCATTATAAAGTTAAGAATGTAAAAAATAAAATCCAGAATTATCACACAAAAAAAAGCATTCAACTTAAATTTTAAAAATGATCCTGGAATACTTCGTCCAAAAAAAAAAAAAATTTGTACCGACTACCTATTTTTTATGTACAAAAAAGTGGGAAATCTCCAAATTAATTACAAATTTAAAAATTGCTAATTTTTTCAATTTTTTCAATTTTTTTAGCTTTGATGCGAAGCTGAGAAAGTATTAATTTTACTATGATGTGTTCATTTATTTTTTTTTTTGTGTCTGAAAAACACTTTTTCTCAGCTCTCACCAAACCGATTTCTTTCAATGATACGTACAAAAATCATAAATCATATCTAGTCAAAAACATAACCCTCAAAAATTGAAAAAATTTCTCTCGTTCCCCGTAAATGGGGGATACCTCCAAAAAAATAACAAAATTAAAAATCGCTAATTGTTATAACTTTTTAACTTTTTCAAAAATGATCATATTAATATGATTTTTTTCTTTCAACGATACGTCAAAAGATCACAAATCGTATCTAGTCGAAGACGTTACCCTCAAAAATTGAAAAATTTTCCTTCATTCCTCATAAGTGGGAGATATCTCCAAAATAATTACAATTTTAAAAATCAGTAATTTTTGACATTTTTTTCTTAACACTACCATAACTTTTTCAAAAATGAAAATTTTATATAGATGTTTGATGTCTTTGCCTATCATTTGGTATATATTTTTTTTAAATTTGACACTTAACCTGCCCACAGTAGGGGATTTAAAATGACAACTTTTTCACAAAAAATTAACTTTTTTAACTTAACTTTTGAAAATGTTCCGGAAGGTCTGACACTTTTATATATATTTTAAATTGGAGCTAATATAATGTACTTTATTATGGAAATAAAAAATTTCGGACTTTATTTTATCTTCACAGTGAAAATGGCTACCGATTGCTATTTTTGAGTTTGTATTTTACATTTTTAACTTTAAAGTGCTATAACTATTTGAAAAATATATGGATCAACATAATTTTTTCACGAGAAGTTGTATTTATACACATCTTTCATTCGACATACTGTTTTTTTAAATCGGACTATTTCCCTTTATTTGAGGGGGGTTCAAATCTAAAAAGAAATGTAGAAAATAGAACTTTTTCAACTTAAATTTTGAAAGTGTTCCAGAAAGTCTGACACTTTTATATATATATCTTAAAATAAAGCTAATGTAAGGTACTTTATTATAGTTAAAAAAAATTTCGGACTTTATATCAAACTTAATAAAAAAAATACGATTTTTGTAAAAAAATTCTTTTTTATAATTATAACTTTATAATGCTATAGCTTTTTGAAAAATATATGGATCAATATAATTTTTTTTTTATAGATGCATGATGTCTTTACCTATCATTTGGTATATATTTTTTTTATATCTGACCCTTTACCTGCCTACAAGGGGGGATTTAAAATGACAACTTTTTCACAAAAAATTTACTTTTTCAACTTAAATTTTGAAAGTTTTCCGGAAGGTCTGACACTTTTATATATATCTTAAATTAAAGCTAATGTAATATGCTTTATCATGTCTTAACGGTGAAAATGGCTACCAAATGTTATTATTGTGTGAAAATTCTCGATTTTATTTTTTACATTTTTAACTTTATAATGCTATGACATATTGAAAAGTGTATGGATCAATACAATTTTTTTATGAGAAGTAATATTTATATCCATCTCATATTAATAATGAACTAGCAGATCATGTAGCTTTTGGAATAATACACCAATTTTTTTAAATTAAACACTATCTAAAGATTTGCATCGAAGCGTTTTTTTTTTGATAGTGATATTAATCACTGTCAGATATCATTATACTTGATTCATCTATGCCACGTCACCACTGTGGTCACCACTATATCTGACCCTTTACCTGACTACAGGGGGTGATTTAAAATGACAACTTTTTGACAAAATATTAACTTTTTCAACTTAACTTTTAAAGTGTTCCGGAAAGTCTGACACTTTTATATATATCATAAATTAAAGATATTATAATATACTTTATTATAGAAAACAAATTTTTCGGACTTTATTGTGTCTTTACGGTGAAAATGGCTACTGAATACTATTTTTGTGTGGAAATTCTCGATTTTATTTTTACATTCTTAACTTTATTATGCTATAACTTTTTGAAAAATATATGGGATCAATATCATTTTTTCATGAGAAATAATATTTATATCCCTTTTTCATTTGAAATACTTTATCTTAATCAGGATATAAATAAGGAAATAGTAGATCATGTAGCTTTTGTAATAATCTACCATTTTTTAAAAATTAAACATTATCTAAAGATTTGCATCGAAACGTTTTTTATGATAGTGATTTTAATCACTGTTAGATATCATTATACTTTATTCATTTATGCCACGATACCACTGTGCCACGACTCCCCTGTGTTGTGTTTTTTAATGTTATGTATTGTTTTTTTTATTATTTAATTTTTGTTAATTGTTTATATTTTTTTTATGTTTTACGATTCTAATAGTTTAGTTCGTGTCGAACCGCAATAGTGCATTGCTGCTCTTGTCAGCAATGCACTATTGCAATTGTCAGATATCGAAATATTTCAATTTTTTTTACTGAATCATACACGTGTTTTGTTTAATTTTATATTATTTTATGTAGTTTTAACTCCAATCAAAGTGTGCATTATTAATTTTACGTTGAAATGATTTTTTTAATGTGTTAATTGTAATTTTTGATTTTCTATAATAAGTCTAAAGAATAATTACTTCACTAGATACGTTACTCCCCGACTGACTGCCTACTAACGGCGGTACGTATTCTAATCATCGATGAAGCACAATGACAAACAAAAATAACCATAATAATACAAACGAAACGGTCTCATTGATAACAAAAAAAAAAAAATAAGCTAATTGTCAATTCAAGCTCTTTGCAACAAAATACAAGCATTGCTACTTCTCCTGCTCTTTTAGTTATGTATAATCAGGATGGTTTTTAAACCCGAAAAATTCAAATTAACGATCGTTATCTTGTTAAAACTCATCTTCTCCACACATTCAGACTAAAAGATCAATGTTTGTGATGGTAAAAAATGTTTTATATTTTTATTATTTTTTTAATTTATTCTAGTAATGATTTTACACTTATACAATATGAGAAAATTAATAAATATAGTCAATTCTTATACTTAGATCAAACACTATAGGTGATTAAAAAAGGGATTTTATTGCCTCCTTTTAACTTATCTACCATTTTACAAAATTAAATAATAATAAATATGATTTAAATGTTATTATTAAATGTATTCACTGTGAATTTTTGGAGCTTTTAATATCCATCTGATATGTATATGTATATACATATCAGATGATATGTATATTAAAAATGAGTATTACCAAAAAAAATTGTTTAGATTATAATGATAAATAATTTGTTTAAATTGTTTAAAAATATTATATTTCTCTCTAGTCCGTTCCATATTAGAATATGGCTCAGTTATCTGGAATCCATATCAAATTAATTTAATTAATAAGATTGAACGCGGTCAGAATAGATTCTTACGAGTACTTGCATTTAAAACAGGCAAAACCGATATATCGCTGAAGAATATAGCGGGTGAGTACAGAATCAAATTATTTGAAAATAGAAGAAAGTTTCACGATACAGCTTGGTTACACAAATTACTTAATACTTCAATCATATGTCCCGCGTTACTTAGACAAATACCTATAAACGTCCCTCAAACTAATGCGCGTGAGTCACAAATGTTCTATACATCCACTTACCGTCAAAACTACAGTCTTTTCGCACCGATCAACAGAATGTTAACTTTAGGCAACTCGATAAATAATTTTGACTTTTTTTACGATAACTTAGCCAGGTTAAAATCATGAATGTGTTGAAACTTTTATGGATTGTCATATTATTTAAAAAGCTTGAGGATTTATCCATGTTTGCAGTTGATTGCTGACGTTTCGGACTCATTGCAGAGTCCATCTTCGGAGCGATAGTTACTGCTCGGTGGCTGAAACTATACTGGTATGTATATATATTCAGTATAGCCACCGAGCAGTAACTATCACTACGAAGATGGACTCTGCAATGAGTCCGAAACGTCAGCAATCAACTGCAAACATGGATAAATCTTCAAACTTTTCAAATAACAGGTTAAAATCATTAATGCAATTGTAGATGTTTATGTAATTAATTGAATTAATATAAGTTTATGTCGTTTTTTATTTCTAATTTCAATACAATTATTGTTTATCAATAATTGTATAATAA
Organism: Daktulosphaira vitifoliae; assembly: GCF_025091365.1. NCBI lineage: Eukaryota > Metazoa > Arthropoda > Insecta > Hemiptera > Phylloxeridae > Daktulosphaira > Daktulosphaira vitifoliae. The sequence continues at coordinate 1,106,582 of NW_026099576.1, read as the reverse complement.
CATTCTGTATTAACTGATTTAAATTTGTAATTATGTTTTCTTATCTGTTATCTTACCTGTATTGATTATGTAAACTATTCTGAGCCCAATTTGGGTGTATATCCATTAATAAATAAAAAATAAATAAATAATTTTTATGATTTCATAACAGAATAATAATTTTAATTTCATAATTGAAATGATTATTAACTAACAAGGATTAGAATAATCAAATTTTTTTTTATTTATTTATTTTTTTGTGTAATTTTTCCATAAAAATATAATACTAATTTATTATATAATAATTTCACACTAAATTTAATCATCAAAATAAGTATTTATCCATGTATTATACTTAACACGCATCCAAAATGATTCGGTAGGATTTTTGTAGGCGCAAATTAACGAGTAACGAAAGAAGTCAACACTGTATTATCTTTATACTAAAGAGACCAGTAGCCCGTTTATTTAATAATACAAATATGTAAAAGCACAGTACAAATATAAATATGGTTAAATATATGTATATATACAGAGTGTTGGTTTAATTAATGTCATGAATAGTAAAGTGAATTCAGTAGGTCCTAAAAATATCGAAATTAAAAACTAACCTTTCCTATCTCCAAAATTGGTATTTTTCCGGTTCCCCAAACCAAATTTTATTTAAGAAAAATAAACATCGCCAAGGTATTTCGCACGAAATTCTCATATTAATTGAAAAGCCACTCGATTTTTTGTATATATTGCACCCTCAACTTTAAACACAAAGTGGGAAAAAAATTTCACTTTAGCAAGAATCATCAATTTGTATTAAAATTTCACTTGGAGTCCCGTGATGTAGTTTATTTTTAGTTTAAACGATTACGTAACGAGAAAAAGCCACAGACAATGTAATTTTTTTAATTTCACGAGTATATCTTATACACCTATATTCCCTCTTATATGATCGTTCATCATCCTGTCTTTTCTAGTCATTTCACTCATTCTCTGCTTTATTCTCTTGTTAACTGTCCAACACCCTGATCTATGCGTCATAGCTGTTCTTACTTTAATCATTAAAAATTTACCATTCAGCCTTACATTACGACCCGAATTGGCATCCGTTTTTTAAGTTGACTTAAATTATTGTAATAATTTATTTATACAGCCACAGTTACAGATAATTAAAAGATAATATTAATGTAATAAAATTGATGTTGCGACTACAATGTTATTATGTTCAAAACTAACGTTAAGTTTTGCGGATTTCTCGTGCCATGAGTGGTTGGGTTGAATTAGGATATATATAATACATAAAGTAGACACAACTCCTTTTCGTTTGGAGAGGATATTAAAAAATATTTAATGTATATCCGTTTTCCAAAATAAACCCTAAATATACTCTTACTATTTATGACACAAACCCTGCTCTCTTTGATCATGTGTCGACACTGACTATTTTTTTGGCCTCAGTTAATAGAACGCATGACAACAACAAAACTAGATATAAAAAACAAACTGACAATTAGTAACAATAACACGACAAAAACACGACAAAAACAACAACAGATAAACAACATTGATGTTATCAGTTTTTAACTGCTATTAAAACAAACCGTATCAAACTAAGGCAGCAGTATAATTATAAATAAACTACTGTAACTATCCTCTGAAGAAGGAATAACCTACGATTCCGAAACGACAATTCATAACTGAAAACGTAGATATTTTCATAAAAATTTCAAGCAATACTTATAATATAAATATGTACAAATATATACAAATATATACAAATAATTCAAGCTTTAACACATTCATACAAATGTTGCTGGATTATTCCAAAAGCAACATTAACTTCTATTTTCTTAATCATATTATGATTACAAGTTTTATTATTTATAAATGTAATACATGAAAAATTATTATTATGATAATTAATTTTTTTATAGTATAATAAATGAATACTTGTTCTAACGATAGGATATTTATTATAAAACTCGAAAAATTATCGAATTCTTTCATGAATAGAAATAATTTATTACTTTTCTTAAATTTTACGATATTTCATAAATATATTGTATGTATAAACACTTATCGTACAACCTAGAAAATTGGTTCTTTTAAAACTACATAAAAATAAAACTGATCTAACTTTCTTTACGTTATAACATAAAGTCATTTTAAATTTTAATAGTCAGGTTTCAATTTATACTATTACTTATAAAATGAATAATATTTTTTGGTTGCATCATATTAGACTAATCATCTATGCACATTCAGACGTCCTCATATCACTTTCAATAACGTCCCTCAGTCTATTTTTTGGTCATCCTCTACCTTTTCTTCTTTTCTCATCACATGACCGAACCACCTATACCCGCTTATAATTTCGTTCCTTATCTTCTCTAGTCACTACACTCATATCCTATGCATTCTCAACTGTACTACATCCATTCTCTTCTATATTTTCTTGTTAACCACCCAAAATTCTAAAACATACATCGTGGCTGGTTTCACTACAGTCTTAAAGAACTTACTTCTTAGCCTCATTGAAATCTCTTAATGCATAACATGGTATACCACTCCTTATATTTTTCTAGTGATTTTTCTTGCACAAAACAAATATTAACTTTTCTCTTCTTCAATATTTCTACTAATTCTCTACTTCTAACAGTTAATTTTCGACATTCCATGTACTAATTCTTACTATGTATCTATCTTTCTCCCTTATACATGAGTCCAGCCTAGAGTTAAGTGGTGATGTCCCTACATCGTCGACACTACAAGCGTTGGATAGACCTGTACACATGACTGGTGAAACAGCTACCGCACAAGTTGTCCGGCTGGTATCAAACACTTTATTCCTTTCTCCCAAAAGTATATTATAATTATGTTATTCATCAGCTATATAAATGCTAATAAATTATTAACATACCAGTTGATTGTATTAAGTTTTGTTTTAATTCATTTTTTAGCATAACAAACTTACAATTTATCATATGGTGATTTACCCAATTGAACGGATAGTTCTGTATTGTTTGAACATAATCCATTCTTAAAATTTTCATAAGATTCACAAGGTAATGCAACAAATGCATCACTACGATTTATAGCTTCACTATAGTAGTAGTATGCCCTTCGATGGCTACAGACCGCTTTTAATAAAAAGTATTATAAAGTTAGATTTTTACTATTAGTCACAATTAGTTGTAAAAAATAAAAATAGTTTCATACCAGCATAATCAATTACACATCCCGGTTGAGGCCAATTACCTCCATTTGGATAAAAATCTCGGTGACCTAATCTTTTTTTAAATCCGAGGAATCCACCAGATGTATGTACTACTTCAACTAATTTAGCTTGACTATAATCAAGACGTTGATCAGGACCAGCATTCGAAAATAATACTTCAGCAGGATCAAGACCTAAAAATTTATTTTATTTCAACATTTATTTTCAATATCATTTAAAGATGGTGCGTGTAACTGCATAACACGACCCGAGCCGCATTTAGGTCGGGGATTATTGTTATCTGTCTCTGGTAGTGATTAACTGAACACAAAGACATGAGAACAATGTTTCCAAAGATGGCTGTCGAAAACAAGATCCAGGTAGCTTTGAATAGCACTACATTATTAAATTATTGAATATAAATTTAATTACTATAATTAGTATTTATTCATATATTATACTTTTAAATCAAAAGAACTGCTAATCAAGATATATTTAACAAAATAGGAGTTGATGTTATTTTTTTAATTATCCACTAATTTATTAGAATTAAATACTATCTATAGATTTCCATCAAAGCTTTTTTTTTTTTTTTTGTGTGTCACCACTTTTTTCAGTTCTCACCAAACCGATTTCTTTCAACGATACGTCAAAAGATCACAAATTATATCTAGTCGAAGACATTACCATCAAAAATTGAAAAAATTTTCCTCTTTCCCCGTAATTGGGAGAAATCTCTAAAAAAATTACAAATATTAAAATCGCTAAATTTCAAAATTTTTTTTACTTAAAACTGGCGTAACTTTTTCAAAAATGAACATATCAATATAATTTTTTTTTTTATAGATGCAAGATGTCTTTACATATCATTTGGTATATTTATTTTATAAATCTGACCCTTTACCTGCCTACTGAGGGGATTCCTAATGACAACTTTTTCAACTTAAATATTGAAAGTATTCGGGAAAGTATGACACTTTTATACATATCTTAAATTAAAGATAATGTAACATATTTTATTATGGAAAAAAAAAATTCCGGACTTTATTTTGTATTCACGGTAAAAATAGTTACCAAATGTTATTTTTGTGTGAAAATTCTCTATTTTATATTTTACATTTTTTACTTTAAAATGCTATAAAATACTAGTACTTTTCGTTCATTATTGTTTTACGCTTATTTTAAAAATTATTTTTAACTTTATAGTTCGATATGCTATAAAAGCGTGTTTTTTTATTTTTTTTTAACTATATTTATTTTTCACTTTTTAGTTTCATGTTATGATAGTAGTTAATATCAATATCATGGTTGTAACGGGTAACGGGAAATCAGGGTTCGATTCTGGAGAGGGAGTCAGAGAAACGGCTACCACATCCAAGGACAGCAGCAGGCGCGCAAATTACTTAATCCCGGAACGTGAAACTAATATAAGTGTGTTAAAACGAGTATGTACATTTAAAAATTGATTTTTAATTTTAATATGGTAAAAATAATCAAAGTTTTAATTCGAAATGTGTAGGTTATGTCATGTTTAACCTATTTTTTAAGGTATATATTGTCGAATTAGATTTGATAAGACAATTTTTAACACACAGTTTCTTTTTTAAGTTCCATCAAAATGCTTATTTATATTGACGCTACATTTTACATCCCTTAATTAACAGTTATCTCAAAAAACTAGAATTGAAATCAGCAATGAAATTCTATTTGAAATCTATTATAATATTATTTGGAGCAGAAAATTTTGTGCAGTATAATTATTAAATTATGTAAATTACTGATCTAAAACAACTTATAGGGCAGCATTTTCGAAATTATTATCATATAATAATGAAGGATGGAAGTGAGATGCAGTTGTTATTTTTATTACCAATCATTTCTACCATCTAGGTATAAAATTGTCAATAACTTCCAAAATACTGGCCTCAAAGTTGTTATTGAACAGTTATTCTAATTTTCATAATATATTAAAAATCTAATTAATTATGTGTATAGTCATTTTAAAAAAACCCTGCACAGGGGGGTCGCGGCACAGTGATATCGCAGCAATGTTGAGTAAAGTATAAGATATTTTTTTTTTCACGACCGGCTTAGTTGTAGGCCGCCCTGGAACTACCATTAGGTATTACTTCAGGGCGGCCCACGCCGCCTTTAAAACTCACACCACCACGTTGTGAATCAGCCCGAAATTAATCAAGAGCTGATTCACAACGTGGTGTGACCTCCCCCGTTCAATGCGAGGAGGGCAAAAATAACTCACAACACATAACATTAAACACAAAATACCTAAGGCGCCGGCCTAAACCAGCGCCTTAGGTCCTCCTGTACCGGGCAGCGCGGCTGCCTCTGTCTCAAGCGTTCAGCTTCCTCCTTTTTTTTCAAGATGGATTCGGCGAACGCCTGGACGAGCCTTCACGCCTCCCGGCTTCCCAACATCAGGTCCACCAGGGACGCGACTCGGAGCGTAGATCCTAGTCGAGACTCCAAAGAGTCCCGTTCCTGGGCCCACGCCTCGCACCGGAAGAGGGTGTGCAGAGCGCTATCAGCCTCTCCCGGGCGATCCGAACAGTGGTCGTACGTCGGTGCGGCTGCTTTGCGAATACGGTGCAAGTTACTCGTTAAAGCAGCCGTCGCTGGACATCACTTGGGTGAGACGCTAAGTCATCTCACCGGGGGAGGCAGGGGCGGATGTGTCGGAAAGAGCATGTCTACCGCCCTTTCCAGCACTTCCGTCTCCAGCTGACCGGAAGCCGGTGGACTGCGGAGCTTCCGTATAACGGCCCGATAAGATTTCCCTCACGGGTCGTGGTCGGCCCGCCTGATGACGAGCTTCAGCTCTTTGCGGACCGACCTCAGGGGATTCCGGATCTCGCGGCCAACGGTTCGAATGCGTCATGGCCCTCCTCTTTACAGGAGAAGCACCCCTTGGACTTGTTCGGGCCCTTGCAGGTCTGGGCCACGTGCCCATGTTCCAGGCACCTGTAGCACCTCGGACCTTTGTCTCCAAGAATCCTCAGCCTACAGGTGACCCATCCCACACGGATACAGGAGAGATCTGCGAGGCGGGGGGCCAGCCTTGCCGGCACCTCCACCCGGGCGTAACGCCCTTTGCCGCCAGAGTTCGCACGGACCACGACAGGCCCGATTTTCGGCGACACCTTGTCCTCTGGACGGCGGAGGGCGTTCAGCAGTGCACTCTGCACGTCGTCCTCCTCCGTCCATTCCTCCACGTCCAGGAGTATGCTCCTTCAGGCTCTCAGCCCGATCCTCAGACCTCTAGCAAGACTGCTCCCGTACGAGTCCGCCTTGTGCCCGCCAATTGGACCCTAAGGACTTTGAGGTCAACGGCAGCCATCGCGATCTTTATGACCGCGGCTTATCATTACCCCTCCTTGAGTGATCCAATCACCACCGCCTACGTCTTCGGAACTTTTGCCCTAAGCTGGGCGGCAGTCGGGCTTCGGGACGGTTGGGCCCACCAGGGACTTCCGCCTTGGGAACCGCCGTCGCTCTCTCCACCCTTTTTTTTTTTTTTTCCTTACAGCCGACTTCTTGCAGACCGCCCCGGGACTGCCGTTAAGCATTGCTTCGAGTTGGCCTACGTCGCTTTCTAACACTTCTGCTACCGCGCTGTGCTTCGGCCCGAACTTAATCCGGGCCGGATCACAGCGCGGTGCTGCCTCCCCCGTTAGCCGGACCCCACTGGTGGGTCCGTTGCCCGGGCTGCACCACGCGGAGGTGGGGGCAGGACTTCGCGATGGGTTGGGTCCATCCTTGATGGGCACTCTTTAGCCCGTTGCGCTGCTCTACAGTGTCGGCGTGATCGGGCTCTACGGGGCTACGAAACGTCAGCACGGGCGCAGTTTCCCTAGCTCAGGGAATCGGGCGCGTCCTCAAGTTGCGGATAGAGGAACGGCCTGCAGATATGCAGGTTAGCCGCGAAATAAGCAGTCCATTAATTTGGACTGACGAATAAGCGGTCGCGGACAGCGAGCCCCTCGTTCGCTCGTTAACCCTGCAGATATGCAGGGTAGCCGTGATATAAACCACTCCTAGAGTGGACGAATAAGCGGTAGCGATCGAGGGTAATTTCATAACGGGCGGGTGGGCCCGATAGCCTGGTAAGGCAATCACCTAGGTGAAGGTAACACCGAAAACAAATCCCCTGGCGGTAGGTAAAACGCAGGGAAGGACACCCGTAAAAACCAATCATGGAAGGAAACCAGTGTAAAAAAAACCGTTACGGTTCCAGAAGGTTCGGATCCTTCAGGACCGGCTGGGAAGAGTGCTGTTGCAGGCTCGACCCGGTCGTCATCTAGCGACTGCATCGAAACCGTGGGACTGGTGAGGCAGGGTCTAGGGGGCGTTCGCGCCCAAGTAACTGTCGGAGGGTGTGCCAAGCAGGCACCCTCCAGTGACTTTCGGGTCACTGAGGTAACTGCTGGTGATCTGACGATCTCTGCAGAGATGATCGAAGACTGGGCGGACATTCGGGATCGCTTCTGCGACGGAATTCCGTTGACGCGGTCGGAATATGGCCGCTGGATGCACCTGCACCAGCGTATGACCTCGGTGGAAGTCACGAGTCATTGTTTCCCACTCAGGAGGTTCAGAAACCCGGATGGCTTCCGGAGTTCTGTACTGACGGTGTTGGGAATGATGGAGAAGAACCTTGCGGATGGTGGAGTCTTCGCACCGGTGAAGGAAGAGAGGTATAATCCTCTTGATGATGTAGAGGACGACGAGGAGAGAGCCGGCTTAATGGATAGCTGCATCTCCAGCCTTCGAGGTGAGGGTGCGGCAGATCGGGTCAATAGTGTGGCCTGACTAGTCGCCACCGAATTACTCACCCGCTACAAGAACAGCAAGATAATACAAATAATGGGACACGGACTGCGACAGGCGGTTGAGCTGTATGAATATAAGTGCCACCAAGCAGAAGGAGACTGTGAGGCGAGCCAGAGAAAAGGTTTCTTGTCTTCCGTCGCCGCTGCGCAGGACGAAGAAGATGAAGTCATGCGTGCCGGAGACGGACCAGGAGGGAATGAGGCGGAGCCGTCTTTGGGAGAAGAAGGCATGTCCGCTTTACAACGGGAAGAGTCCCCGGCATTCAGCCCCCTCCGGGAGGAGACGCCCCCAAAGCGTCACCCGGTGAAGAGGAGAGCGGCAGTACGGGAGGATGATAGTGATGATGAGGAGGCGTTTGACGTCGGCCTCAACCACCTCGTCTTTCTCTCCAGATCCGCAGAGGTAGAAGGGAGTATCATGAAGGAGGTGCCAAACACTCTTTTGGCATTCCTTCTGGAGCAAATTTCCCTGTCGTGCCAGGCTCTGACTGATCTAAGGAGCTCTGCCGAGCCTCGCAAAAAAAGAAGGAATGATACTACGGAGGAAACAACTGCGACCATGGTCAATGAAGTTGCCGACCAAGTTAAAGTACTCCGTGGTGTCATTGACAAACGGAGGGGCATGGGAGTTCATAGAGAGGTCCAGGAAGCGACAAGGACACTCGAGGCAATACTGGAGAGGGAAAGGAGAAGGGGGCCTTCGTTGAGCGGCGAGGATCATCGGGCCCCATTCGAGGGAAGAGTCGGGACACGAGCTCCCAATGGAGCGGCCCTACTTAGGTCGACCAAAGAGGCGGGCACGCAAACTGCGAAGGACTCCTCGGTGACCACGGTTATGATCAGTGGCGACCTGGACACCGAGCCTGCCGTGCCGACGAGACCAGGCGCGATTGCGGCGCCCGTCGGCCTGCTATCCACCACCAAGGTGGTTAAGCGGGTGCGAAAAAGGCGACGCAAGAAGCTGAATCAGAGCGTCGATGGGGGAGGGGAACCTGCCCCAGACTCAGTAATAGTAGAGGCAGCACGCACCCCAGTACCGCTGCCCCAGACCGTGGTAGTGCCTAAGGTTCCACCGCCGGCTGCGTGATCAGAGGTGGTCCGCCGCAAGGCCCCAAATGCGGCGGCCAAACCTCGCCCTAATCCCGGGCTTCCTACCTCAGCACGGAGATCTGCTATCAAGGTGAGAGCACCGCGAACTGAAGCCGTTATTATTGGTCCTCTTAAAGAGGACCAAAAATACTCGGCAGTCATTAAAACGGTGATGGAGAAAGTTGATCTCCAGGCGCTGGGCATTGTGGTCTCCGGTATCCGCAGAACCAAGTCAGGAGCAGTGCTCCTGGAGGTTCGAGGTACCGGGGCTCAAGCCGACCTGCTGACCACTAAGATTGTGGAGGCGCTGGACGGCATGGATGTGCGCGTCCATCGTCCGGTGATGATGTGCACATTCATGCTTCTCGATGTAGAGGAGTGGATAGAGGAAGAGGACGTTCAGGGAGCGTTGACCTCTATCATCTCGACCGCGAATGGTGCTTCGGTAGCCGATCCCGTTGTGGTCCGGCTATTTGGTAGCGGGAATGGCCGGTACGCACGGTGCGAGGTGCCCATCAGAGCTGCGGCTCCACTCGCTGGGCTAACCCGCCTGCGTATTGGCTGGACGTCGTGTAGAGTGCGTCTCTTACATGACAAAGGACCGCGCTGTTATAGATGTTTGGAGCGGGGCCATGTGCAGGGTACTTGCAAGGGCCCAGACCTTACTGGCGCATGCTTCGCATGTAAAGGGATGGGCCATGTGGCAAAGGACTGCCCCGGCAAGGGCAAAGAGGCCTGAAAGTCAGGTTCTGTGATTTTGTGTCTGTCTATTGTGAGTTTTACTTGTCCCAACCATAGCAAAGTCCTACCCCCACCTCCACGTGGTGCGGCCTGGGCAACGGATCCCACTCTGGGGTCCGGCTAACGGGGGAGGCCACACCACGTTGTGAATAAACTCTTGATTAATTTCGGGCTAATTCACAACGTGGTGGTGTGAATTTTTTGAATTTTTAGACGGCGTGGGCCGCCCTGAAGCAATACCTCGCGGTAGTTCCAGGGCGGTCCACAGCATACCGGTGGTGTATAAAAAAAAAAAAAAAAAGGGCACTCTTTAGCGATATGCCCACCTTTTCTGCAGCTGTGACAGTTCCCTGACCTGTCCGGGCCCTTACAGCTGTGGGCAATGTGCCCATGCTCCAGACATCTGTAGCACTGAGGACTTTTGTCAATGATCCTCAGTCTACAGTTTGTCCAGCCGACTTTTATTCGGCTCACTGTGGTAAGCCGAATGGCAACCTTGACGGGCACGTCGCATCTCGCGTAACGCCCCTTGCCTCCAATGTTAGGCCGTATGATAACGGGCCCAACATTTGGACATTCCAGAGCGTCGCTTAGGGCCCGACGCACCTCATCCTCTTCGTGCCAGTCCTCCACATCCCTGATCAGGACAGTGCGGGTCATCGAAGTGCGATGCACCCGCACGTCCTTCTATTTGAGCGCCTCCTCCAACTTGGCGGCTAGTAAATCCGCTTTCTCGGCGGATCCTCGAACCTCCAGCAGATCGGCCCCCGTCTGAGTCCTCCGGGTCCCAGACACCTGGATACCCAAGGCCAGAAGGTCCACAGAGGCCGTCGCCGTCTTCATCACTTCGGCATACTTCAAGTCCCCCTTCAAAGGGCCGATAATCACAGCCTCCGTACGAGGCACCCTCGCCAGCAACTTTTTTGCGGCCGGACCTCGTGTAGGCGGTGGAGGTCTAGGCCTAGTTGCCGTTTCCTCGGTCTTCCCCAGTCCACCCTTGCGACAAACCACCTCCGTCCAAGTGGGCCTCTCCGTCTCCGCTCCTATGTCTACACTCGCCGGAGCGGACTTTGCAGCAGCAGTCCCCCGATCCGAATGCTTCTCGGGAAGCGTAACGGTCGGCGAGGAGGCCGTACCCTCGACAGTGTTCAGTCTCTTCTCCTTCTTCTTCTTTCGCTTCTTCCCAGGCTTCGTCAACGGATCTGACCTGGGATTTGGGGGCTCCTCCGTTGTTTGTGTGGCCACATTCCTCCTCAACGCCATATTAGACGTCCCCGGCCTGTTTGTTTGCGGTCCAACCGCCGTTTGCGTTCCCGCGTCCGTTGTCGGCTTCCGTTTCGCGAATACCGGAGCTAACGTACCAGAACCCCTTTCCGGCGAGGCTACAATGGTCCCCGAGCGCGGTGTCGCTCTCCTGCGCCTTTCCGTAGCCAGGATTTCCTCCAGCTTCTTGGTCGCCTCCTGGACTTCCTTGTGGACGCCCATCCCTCTACGCTTATCGATGACTCCGCGGAGCACTGCGACTTGTCCCGCTATGTTTCCAACCAAAGCCGATTGCGCGGTTGCTTCTTCCTCGGAGTCATACCTCTTCTTACGGCGTGGCATGTCCGAACTTCGAAGTTCGGTCAGCGCTTGGCAGGAAAGAGATATCTGCTCCAGTAAGTACTGCAGATGAGTACCTGGAACCTCTTTCATGAGGCTACCCTCCACTTCGGCCTGTCTGGTCAGGCCGACGACATGATTCAATCCGATGTCGAATGTCGCTTCATCGTCGCTCTCTTCGTTACAAAGTGGCGCCTTCCTCTTCCCGGGGTAACGCTTTGGGGGCGTCTCCTCCGGCAGGGGGCTCAAAGGCGGGGAGACCTCACGGAAAGGAGCGGTCGTCGCCTGCCCGAGAGAAGGCTCAACACAACTCACACCAGGCCTAACACCTGTCCTCATTGTTTCGTCCTCGGATAGACTATTGTCTCCTTCGGACGATTCCTCCACAACTCCGGGTGCCGTTTCCGCGACGACGCATTCGTAGTCGAACACATCAACGACATCCCGGAGTCCAATCCCCATTGCTTCCATCATCGGATCCTTCCTATGGCGCGTCAACAGTTCCCGGCTGACCAGCCGAGCAATTTGGATCGCACGGTCCGCCGTGCTTNTAGCCGAGCAATTTGGATCGCACGGTTCGCCGTGCTTTCGCCTCGAAGGGAGGAGACGCACTTACTCATAAGGCACACTCGCTCCTCTTCCCCTTCTACTCCATGGAAGGGGTTATAAACCTCCTTGCGCTCCGGAGAGAAGTTGCCNCCTCCGTAGAGAAGTTGCCTCCGTTTTGGACGTCACTGGTCATCATCTCCAGTATGGTGTCCACTGCGCCCTTAAAGACGCCTAGGTTGCGGAATCTTTGACGAGGGAAACAGTTTTCGACCTCGCTTCCGTCCTCCATCTTGCGCCTTATTTCTTCCCAGCGCACATATTCTGACTCCGTGAGAGGTATATCGTTGCTATACCTATCTCGGATATCAGCCCATTCATCCACCAGCTCCTCGGTGATGGTGAATCCTCCCTTCCTATTTATACCCAAGTTGGGTTGTGGGGCCTCCACATCGCATCGCCCTTGGTCGGCGTCAACGAGAGCCGGGCTACAAGAACCCCCGCCGACGTCCCCTGTGCCATCCGATAGCACTGGGGCGGTAACAATATTTCCAGTTATCCTATCCATATTGGGTTTTTTTAATGGGTGTCCTTCCCATGCGTTTTTAACCTACCGCCAGGCTCGTAGTTTTTTTTTAGGGTTGTCCTCCCTTAGGCGGTCGCCTTACCAGGCTAATGGGTCCGCCTACCCAGTTCTATGTTTCTCTCGAACGCTATCGCTTATTCGACCACCCTATTAAAATAGAGTGACTTATTTCGCGACTACCCTACATATCTGTAGGGTTAACGAGCGTCCGAGAGGCTCGCTGTCCGCGACCGCTTATTCGTCAGTCCCCAAGAAGGGGACTGCTTATTTCGCGGCTAACCTGCATATCTACAGGCCGTTCCTCGATCCGCAACCGGAGGACGCGCCCGATTCCCCGAGCAATGAGAACTGCACCCGCTGCAGCAGCTCGTAGCCCCGTAGAGCCCGATTCCACCACAGTGAGAGCACAGCAAACGGGCGCTCTCTCCACCCTCTTGGCCCCTCTCCGCTTTACCACCTCTGTCCACAAGGTGGCAGGAGCGGGGGCTGGAGAGATGTCAGGAAGAGCTGGGCACGGAGGAGAAGGGGCTGCACCACTGGATGGCAAAGGCGCTGTGATGTCTACGGGTGGATACGCATCGTTCTTTGCCGTCCCCTCCTTCTTCTTCCCCTTCTTCCAACGCTTCTTGACGGCAGGAACAATAGGGAGCGTGGCCGCTGCTGCGTCGCTCCTACGGAGGAGAAGGGACGTGTCTCCGACGGCCATAAGTGTTCCACCAGTAGTCCGTCTGGGACGACACGTCGACTTTGGTCACCAGGGCACCGGGATCAGTTGTCGGTGACTCCCGCTCCGGCATGCGAGTCAGATGAAGATCAGCGAGATCTAACACTGTCTATGTCCATCTTGACCACACGGCGGTACGGGGAGTACACCTCCAATACGTCCTCGAGTTGCCCCGCTTGTTCTCCGAGGAGGACCAACCCAGCCGACAGCACCTCGTCGGACCGGCCAGCCACTCTATTTGGTGACCCGTCGGCGCTAAACAAGTCCAGTGCTGTCAGGGTCACCAACCTGGGCTTCTTGGTCAGTACCGGCAAAGGCGTCTCCGGCATGGGGATGGCCACGCTAGGCGGGGTGTCCTCAAGCGTAATGGTGGTGGGTTCGAGGGGCGGAGAGATCCCCTTCCTTTTGGGACGGAGAGAATCGTCCTCCCCCAGATCCGCCACCTTTACAACACTACCTACCCCAATGGTCTGATCCGAAGGACCCATCCTTGTAGAACCACCCCTAGACGCGCTCCCCAATCTCTCCAATATGGAGGGTTTTGGAGACGCATCCAGGGAGGTGGCCGACGTCAATACCGTTCCAGTATTAAAGCTGTCCATCGCCAAGTATAATGATATCTGACAGTAATTAAAATCACTATCAAAAAAAAACGCTTCGATGCAAATTTTTATATAGTGTTTAATTTTAAAAAATTGGTGGATTATTCCAAAAGCTACATTATCTGCTAGTTCCTTATTAATATCCTGATTAAGATAAAGTATGTCGAATGAAAGAGGGATTATTAAAAAATATTATTTCTCATAAAAAAATTATGTTGATCCATACATCTCTTAATAAGTTATAGCATTTTAAAGTAAAAAATGTAAAATATAAAATCGAGAATTTTCACACAAAAATAACATTTGGTAACTATTTTTACCGTGAATACAAAATAAAGTCCGGAATTTTTTTTTCCATAATAAAGTATGTTACATTATCTTTAATTGAAGATATGTATAAATGTCATACTTTCCCGAATACTTTCAATATTTAAGTTGAAAAAGTTGTCATTAGGAATTCCCTCTGTAGGCAGGTAAAGGGTCAAATTTATTAAATATAAATGATATGTAAAGACATCTTGCTTCTATAAAAAAAAAAAATTATATTGCTATGTTCATTTTTGAAAAAGTTACGCCAGTTTTTAGTAAAAAAAATTGAAAAAATAACGAAAATTAGCAATTTTTAATTTTGTTATTTTTTTGGAGGTTTACCCCATTTACGGGACTAAGGGACATTTTTTTCTATTTTTGAGGGTAATGTCTTCGACTAGATACGATTTGTGGTCTTTTGACGTATCGTTGAAAGAAATCCGTTCGATGAGAGCTGAGAAAAAGTGGTAACAGATACAAAAAAAAAACACATCATAGTAAAACTAATACCTTCTCAGCTACGCATCGAAGCTAATAGAAACATGGTTCATTATTTACTTTATATGTTTACCTGTAATATGCTTCACACTTCCAGATTTTATATTAGTATTAGTTAATCCTACAACATGAGCTCCTAAAGAAAATCCAATCAAATGAAAATCTTCCACGTGAGCTCCAGTTGATGTGGACATGTGTTCAATGAATAAAGCTAAATGTTTCGATACATTTTTTGTATTTTTCACTGCTGAATTGTACCAAGGAATAGCCGCTAACTGCGACCAATCGACAGTAAAAATATTGTAATCGTTGTAATTCAAAAATGCTACAAAAAAAATTATAACAACTATAATTAAAAAAATAAACTTTATTTTTTGTAATGTGAATTCTTTAGTTTCAATGTAAAGTTAAAAATACTAGGAAATATACTTTGAAAATGTTTATTATATACAGATACAGATAAGTACTCGATTATGTGCACTTAAAACTGAGGTAAAAAAAATAGTCAGTGTCGACGCATGATCAAATCGAGCGGGGTATGTGTCATAAATAACAAGAGTATATTTAGGGTTTATTTTGGAAAACGGATATACATTAAACATTTTTTAATATCCTCTCCAAACGAAAAGGAGTTGTATCTACTTTACTACTACTCTAATGTGGCTGTATAAATAAATTATTACAATAATTTAAGTCAACTTAAAAAACGGATCCCAATTCGGGTCGTATTGTAAGGCTGAATGGTAAATTTTTAATGATTAAAGTAAGAACAGCTATGACGCATAGATCAGGGTGTTGGGTAGTTGACAAGAGAATAAAGCAGAGAATGAGTGAAATGACTAGAGAAGATAGGATGATGAACGATCATATAAGAGGGAATATAGGTGTAGAAGATAAGAGAAAATACACTTAGATGATTTGGTCATGTTATAAGGAGAGAGGAATTGGAAGCGGTAAGAATAGTTATAGATATGAATGTTGAAGGAAGAAGAGGTAGAGAAAGACCAAAAAAGAGATGGCAGGATGTTATTGAATGCGATATAAGGACGGCTGACATGAGAGTAAAAGATGTGCGAGAACATGTAAGGGAAAGCTTAGGATAAAGGTGGCACGTCTCAAGTAGTTTGGATAAGGACAATAAAAAATGAAATTTATTTCCACTCAACTATTTTTAAAAAAACTATGATAGATTTAAGTAGAAAAAGTTTTAAAAAAATATAGAAATTACCGATTATAAAAATTGTAATTTTTTTGGTGATTTCTCTCAATTCAATGAACTAAAGAAATTATTTAAATTTTTAGGGTAATTTTCATATAGATATGATTTATGATCTTTTAACGTTTTAGTAAAAGTAGAGGAAAAAGGTAGACTTTTTGAAAAAAAATGCAAAGTTAATTGTGTCTGATAGGTATTGTATAGAACTCCTGATCTTTAGTGATTAAAACACATGCGTTTCCAAATCGGTAGTTGTACAATACACATCCACGATGATAAAATAGGCAATTTAAGCAAGTTGAATTTTTCAAAGTCCTTTTCCTCAACTTGAAAAATATTAATCGGCTATAAGATCGAAATGAGTTTAACTCAATATTTAATGTAGAATACAATCATTTAACCATTATGAAAATTAAAGACTCCATTACTGTAAACTCTCCTTTGTATATTATTTTAATATGAAAGAAGTGTGTTGGATTTAAATATAGTTTAAAAAAACTAAAAAAACACGCTTTTAAAGTACATCAAACTAACTAAAAAGTTAAAAATAATTTCTAAAATGTGCTTAAAACAATAATGAACGAAAAATACTAGTATTATTGTGATAAAAGAGTGGATGCTTTGTGCCATTTTTTTCGTATATTAAGCGTCCGACGATTTTATCACAGTAATACTAGTATTTTTCGTTCATTATTGTTTTAAGCACATTTTAGAAATTATTTTTAACTTTTTAGTTTGATGTGTTTTAAAAGCGTGTTTTTTTAAACTATATTTATTTTTCACTTTTTAGTTTCATGTTATGATAGTAGTTACTATCAATATCATGGATGTAACGGGTAACGGGAAATCAGGGTTCGATTCCGGGGAGGGAGTCTGAGAAACGTTTACTACACCCATGGAAAGCAGCAGGCGCGCAAATTACTCACTCCCGGAACGTGGAGGTAGTGACGAAAAATGACGATACGGGAATCATCCTTTGTAATCGGAATGAATACACTCTATATCTCTTAATGAGAATAAAGCATGTTAATATATATTTTCAATAGTAATTAGAATATATATATATATACATTTAAAGCGACTTAAACATATCATGCACGAGGTACATCTGTGTTTTGTGGGCGGGCGGGGCACGGGGAACGTTTTATGTGAGGCATATGCAGCGGCTGTAGGAATATATATATATATATATACACATACATACATACATATATATAGTAAGGCGTCAGAAGTACGTAAACGTATCATGCGCTAGGTATAGCCTTGTTTTGTGGTCGGGGAGAACGTTATACCTAAGGTATAAACGGCAGCAGCGGCGGTAGGAATTTATAAATATATATACGTAAGGCGCATTACACGCGGGCGGTATTGGTCAGTCAAAATAACAATTCATTTATATATATATTATATAATTGATGACACGCTGCGTCTACGAATTGGAAAATATTGTTGTTGACGACTGGTGAGCAGGGTGCGGTGAATGCGTTACGACTGTCTAGTCTCAAGGCCGTAGACACGTGCGCGTTGAAAATTACAAACAACAAACACACAACATACATGTGAAACAAATATAAGCGTGTTAAAATGTCATATAAAGGGAATATGCAGATTAACAATGGTGGGAATAACTATGTATAAAGGGAAACAAGAAAAATAATGGGGTATTGACTTTTCGACTAAGAAACGTCTAGTTACGGGTCAGGATGTTTAGTGTGTGAAACTTTGTATTTTGAACTGTTAAATTTATATTGTGTTACATTGTTATATTGTATTTTGATTTGTGTTTATTACATTCTGTAAATAAAAAATAACTATTCGAAAACCTGCACTTAGTGTAAATACTTTCCATCGTGTTATTAAAATTGTGTGTGTGTGTGTGCGGCAACAGTCAAGGTTGGACTGCTGGTTCTTTAATCGATCTTAACAATTAGTGTGCGTGCTGAATAGTTTTTGGGTTTAACCATCCCAAAAAGGGATAAGGGCCTCGTTTCAGTTTTTTTTTCGTTGTGCGAAATTTCAAGTAGGCCATTTTGAAATTTTTTCAGGCCATATAAATATAAATATACCTAATTAAGTAAATTATTCTTCTTTTAATTTTTCTATAGATAATGAATCACAATCAACATAAGTAGTAAATATATATCATAATAATACTAACTATTTTAATATGAAATATTATATAATATAACGTAGAGTCAGGGTCGAAGCAATCGTTGAATTTTATATTTATCAGTTCATTACCGTATCAATTGTTGATATAAACTACGCCGCATAAAAGTTGTGATAAAAATTGTTACGAACATCAATATCAATATCTTGTGTCCGGTACGAATATCAGTATCATATATTTATTGTTTACTCAATTAATTTATAACAAAATATTTGTTTATTGACTTATGTAACCATGATAATATAATTTTATTGTAATTTAAATTGATTTATAAAAAAACGATAGCACAGTGGAGTCGAGACATAGATGGGACAAGTATAGATGATATCTGACAGTAATTAAAATCACTATCATAAGAAACGCTTCGATGCAAATCTGTAGATAGTGTTTCATTTAGAGAAATTGGTGGATTATTCCAAAAGCAACATCAACTCTTATTTCTTTAATTATATCCTGATTAGTAGTTCTTTGATTTTAAAATATAATATATNATTTTAAAAGCAACATGAACTCTTATTTCTTTAATTATATCCTGATTAGTAGTTCTTTGATTTATTAGTATAATATTATAATTAAGTATAATTATAGTTATTAAATTTAGTATGAAATTGTGAGGCCAGCTATGATGTATAGTTCATAGTGTTGGGCGGTTGATAAGAAAGTAGAGCAGAGAATAAGTGTAGCAGAGATGAGAATGCTTAGTTGGATGAGTGGAGTGACTAGAGAAGATAGGATAAGGAACGAGCATATAAGAGGAAGTATAGGTGTTGCGTCAATCGTGGATAAGATGACAGAAAATAGACTTNTTCTTAATGAATTTTAGTACTCATATTAAATGTAATATAACTCGAAAAATATTTGTTTAAATGAAAAAATATAAAATATATTTTTTGTTTATAATTGTCTTTTAAACAACTTTTGTACGAANAGAATTGTCTTTTAAACAACTTTTCTACGAACATTTTTTTGTAAGTTAAATGTTTTTTGAGAAAATTAAAAAAGCTCATATTTTTGAACTTTTGCAAGGCTGTAAAAAAAAACTCAATTCCAATCAATGAGGACTATTAATATGTAATTATTCATATTTTAATTCAACTTTAAAAAAAAAAAATTTGGTTGGGAATTTTTTCCGCAATTTTTCCTTTATTGACTGACCTAGATGTAAATTTTAAACTTGTAATTGAGCTAAAAGCTATGGTAATATATTCAATTTTTTTTACTATAAANAGCAATTTTTCCTTTGTTGACTGACTTAGATGTAAATTTTAAACTTGTAATTGAGCTAAAAGCTATGGTAATATATTCAATTTTTTTTACTATAAACTTTCACAAATCTTTATCAAAAATTTTCCATAAACTTTAAAGAACCAAAAAATAGGTTAANCATTTTTCATTAACTTTAAAGAACCAAAAAAATAGGTTAAAAATGATATTTGGTCTGCTTATTTTTAACATATTAAAAATAAAAATCAGTAATAATTTGAAAACAAATTTTTTTTTGTTTAATTATTATTTTACAGGGTGTTAGTAAATGCTATGTCACGAGTAGTAGGATGATATTCAGAAGGATCTAAAAATAGTGAAATCGAAAACTAAAAATTCATATCTCCAAAATTGGAGGTTTTCCGGTTCTCCCACTTTAAATTTTATTTTAATAAAAAATATACATCACAACGGTATTTCCCACGAAATTCTCATACAAATTAAGTGATCACTCGATTTTTTGTAACTTTCGTGCCCTACCCTGAACTTTGGGATCAAAGTAGGAAAAAAATTTCACTTTAGTGTGACCCATCAATTTGTATTGAAATTTTACTGAGATTTCTGTGATGCAGTTTATTTTTAGTTTAAACGATTACATAACGAGAAAAACTGGAAAAACTCACAGATAATGTGATATTTTTTTAATTTCACGAGTCTTTATTATTTATTCAAACCGATTATAATGACAGTGATGCAAATCTTTAGATAGTGTTTAATTTTAAAAAATTGGTGGATTATTCCAAAAGCTACATGATCTGCTAGTTCCTTATAAATATCCTGATTAAAAGTATGTCGAATGAAAAAGGAATTATTAAAAAATATTATTTCTCATAAAAAAATTATGTTGATCCATACACTTTTCAATAAATTATAGCATTATAAAGTTAAAAACATAAAAAATAAAATCGAGAATATTCTCCCAATAAGCCTTTTGGCGCTTTTGAAGATTTCCTCCTTCGATTGGGTATAAGAAACAAGAATTCCGGGATCTTGATAGCTAGAGATTTCAAAGCTCGGGCGGCAGCTTGGAGTGACTGGGAGGCCAACGTGAGGGGACGTCTCCTCACGGACCTGGTAGACTCATTAGAGTTGGTTATTGCCAACCGCGGATCGAAGCCAACGTTCGTTGGCAGAGGAAGAGGTTCAATAGTAGATGTTACTCTTACGTCGCAGAACCTTGCTGTGTGGGTGGAGTGTAAAAGATGATGTATATCATCTTTGGATGATATACATGGATCCGACCATCATTACATAGCCTATGAATTATGCCTGGGTCGAGTTCGGGCTACAGGATGACAGATAGCCAATGGATGGGACCTCTCTAAAGGCATCGACCTGGAGCTGTTCAAGACGGGTTACAAATTATATAAACAGGGAGTGGAAAGTTCAGATCCCGATAGAGCTGCCGAAGAATTCGAAAGGCATATCACGCGAGTGTGTGATTTTTCTCTACCCGCGAAAAAAGGGCCCCCGCACTGTAAACCCTCGGTGCATTGGTGGACGGCCGAGATAGGATACCTGAGGGGCGAGGGCGCTAAAGCGCGACGAGCTATGAAACGTCATAGTTCCAGAGCTCCCGGTGCCGCGGCGGTCCCGTCAAACGATGCGCAACGGCTGGCCATGGATCGGCTACTCGATACCCTCAAAGTAGCATGCAAGAGATTGAAAACAGCTATCATAGGTAGCAAAGTAAGATGCTGGAACGAATTAATATAGTCGGTCGACCACGATCCGAGAATTTTCACACAATAATAACATTTGGTAGCCATTTTCACCGTTAAGACATAATAAAGTACCTTACATTAGCTTTAATTTAAGATATATATATATAAAAATGTCAGACTTTCTGGAACACTTTCAAAATTTAAGTTGAAAAAGTTCTACTTTTTACATTTCTTTTTAGATTTAAACCCCCCTCGTATTTAGGGAAATAGTCCGATTTAAAAAAACAGTATGTCGAATGAAAGATGTATATAAATACTTCTTCTCATGAAAAAATTGTATTGATCCATACATTTTTCAAAAAGTTATAGCACTTTAAAGTAAAAAATGTAAATTATAAAATTGAGAATTTTCACACAAAAATAGCATTCGGTAGCCGTTTTCACCATGAAGACAAGTCCAGAGGTCAAATTTTTTTTTTCAAATTAAAGTACATTACATTAGCTTTAATTTAAAATATATATAAAAGTGTCAGACCTTCCGGAACATTTTCAAAAGTTAAGTTGAAAAAGTTATCATTTCAAAACACCCCTGTGGCCAGGTTAAGTGTTAGAATTACAAAATATATATACCAAATGATAGATAAAGACATCAAGCATCTATAAAAAAAAATTATATTGATATGTTCATTTTTGAAAAAGTTATAGCAATTTTAAGTAAAAAAAATTGAAAAAATTTTGAAAATTAGCGATTTTTAAATTTGTATTTTTTTTAGAGGTTTCCCACATTTACGGGGAACGAGGGAATTTTTTTCAATTTTTGAGGGTAATGTCTTCGACTAGATACGATTTGTGATCTTTTGATGTATCGTTGAAAGAATTCGGTCCAGCGAGAGCTGAGATTGAGCGTTTACAGACACAAAAAAAAAATTAATAAAGAAAAAAACACATAAGAGTAAAATTAATACCTTCTCAGCTTCGCATCTAAGCTAAAAATTGGTGCATTATTTTTGCAGGCCAATTGGGACTGTTTTTAAAGTACAGGTACAACAACACACCCTGACGCCCCTGAAAAGGAATATGTATTAATTTATCATATGTTTAAAAGACACAATTTTTCGAAAAATTTTCAAAAGTCAAGTTGAAAAAGTTGCTATTTTGAAATTCCTTTGTGGGTAGGTAAAAATTAAATTTTCAAAAAAAATTATATTAAATGAACCAGTAAAATAATGACACGACTTAAGTCACAATAAAGTAATCGATACTGGTTTTAATAGTAGAGATCAGAGATATTATTGATGAACAACAACAGAATATTTTAAGAACAAAAAAAAAATACTATCACATTTAATTAAAATCATCTCATAATATCGTTGAACTTTTACCGGCGTCAAAGAGTTAGCTACGTTGATGGTGATGGTGCGTGGGTGCGGATCGATATGTTGTTTTAATAAATGTTGAAAACAATAGAATAAAATAAACGGTAGCACAGTAGGTTCGCGGCACAAAATGGACGAGGGATAGTTTGGATAAATTTAGATGATATCTGACAGAGATTAAAATCTCTATCATAAGAAACGCTTCGATGCAAATCTGTAGATAGTGTTTAGTTCTAAGAACTTGGTTTATAATTACAAAAGCAACATCAACTTATATTTCCTTAATTATATTCTGATTTTTAGTTCTTAGATAAAAAAGTATCTTTCTTTTTCTTTTTCCACGCCTTTATTCCAACGGCCACTCTTATCCTAAAATTATTGTTATAATGTATTTTAAAATAAATTAAAAAACAATAACAAGAATTTGAACACAAAAATAACATATTTTAAAATATAATAGCCTTTTTCATCATGAAGACGATCTATATCTTAATATTTTTTTTTATACTAAAGAAAATTACATAAGCTTTAATTTAAGATTAAATAATAGTGTCAATATTTCCGGAACATTTTCAAAATTTAAGCTGAAAAAAAGTGTGAAAATTGCTTTTTTGAATCCCCCTATGGGCAAGACACGGGTTGGGTCAAATGTTCACAAAAATAAATCGAACGATAGGAAAATACATATGGCTTCAATATAAAAAGAATGATGCTGATTCGTTTATTTTTCAAAAAGTTATGGCATTTTTAAGAAAAAAAAGTTTAAAAAAAATTAAATCCAGCACAGTGGGGTCGTGGCATAGTTGGGTCCAGTATAGATGATATCTGACAGTGATTAAAATCACTATCATAAAAAACGCTTCGATGCAAATCTGTATATAGTGTTTATTTAAAAAAAAAAATTTGTTAAAATAGCATATTTTTGAATATGGTAGCCATTTGCGCATAGAATATAGGTCGTCGAGACAAATTTTTTTTTTCATTTTATAGTACATAAAATAAGCTTTAATTTGATATATGTTTAATATATATATGTTTTTTACAATATTTCAAGTTTTGAACGCCCCCTATATAAGGGTAAAATTGTCCAATTTTAATAAAAAGTATGTCAAATTTGTAATTTTTTTGGATATTTCCCCCATTTGCGGGGAACGAGAGAAATTTTTTCAATTTTTAAGGGTAATGTCTTCAACTAGATACGATTTGTGATCTTTTGACGTATTTTTGAAAGAAATCGGTCCAGTGAGAGCTGAGAAAAAGTGGCAACAGACATAAAAAAAAAAAAAAAGCTTTGATGGAAATCTATAGATAGTATTTAATTCTAATAAATTAGTGGATAATTGAAAAAACACATCTTAGTAAAATAATACCTTCTCTGCTTCGCATCGAAGCTAAAAATTACTAACAACTTACAAGGGGAGGTCACGGTGATGGGGTCACCGATTTTGATAAAATTTATATAGATCTAATCTATATTGAATACAGAATCAGACGTATTTGGAATTTTTTGCCAATGCCCCCCCTAAGTCGAAAAAATTGACTTTTAAAATGTTTAACTAGCTTAAATAGGGTCATTTTTCTTCCGAACAACAATTCTTGTTATGGTCCAGTAGACAGTACGTGATCCTCTAATACGTACAGGCT
The DNA here is from genome assembly GCF_025091365.1 of Daktulosphaira vitifoliae. Taxonomy (NCBI): domain Eukaryota; kingdom Metazoa; phylum Arthropoda; class Insecta; order Hemiptera; family Phylloxeridae; genus Daktulosphaira; species Daktulosphaira vitifoliae. The sequence continues at coordinate 1,082,515 of NW_026099576.1, read as the reverse complement.
CGCTCGGGATCGAGTCTTACCACCTAATGAAATTTTTTGCTTTTTTTTTCACTGTTTTCTCTTTGAATTATTAATTTTATGTAATATTTGAAAATTTTTTTATAATAATAAATAAAATATATTTTTTATATTAACCTGGTAAGAGTATATAAATTATAAAGGAGAGAGATATTTGAAAGGTTTAACGTTCAGTGCAAGGTTTTCGTGGAGTTCAAATTTTATGAAGGAGTAAAGTTAATCATTTTTTTTTTTCATTGAATAAAATTTATTCATTTGAATTGAATTATATTTATTGATTAATATTTACGTGTATTTAAAACTCTTAAATTATTATTTTTAATAATCAAAATTAATAATCATAAAAAAAAAATTATAAATTATTATTTATTCAATTGACTATGACTTTTTGTCATATAACAAACATACATTTTTTTAATAATTAAAATAAAATATATTTTTACTATTAACCAGGTAAGAGTATATTTATAAAGAGATGATAATGAGGAATTAAATATATATAAAATCATTATATATTTTAATTTAATCTATTGTAATTTTCAAAAAAATTCATAAAATATGAACTCCACGCAAAACCTTGCACTGAACGTTAAACCTTTCAAAAATCTCTCTCCTTTATAATTTATATACTCTTACCAAGTTAATATAAAAAATATATTTTATTTATTATTATAAAAAAATGTTCAAATATTACATAAAAATTAATAATTCAAAGAGAAAACAGTAAAAAAAAAAGCAAAATATTCCATATGGTGAGGAAGACTCGATCCCGAGCCTGTACGTATTTGAGGATCACGTACTGTCGACTGGACCATAACACGAATTGTTGTTCGGAAGAAAAATGACCCTATTTAAGCTAGTTAAACATTTTAAAAGTCAATTTTCTCTACTTAGGGGGGGCATTGGCAAAAAATTCCAAATACGTCTGATTCTGTATTCAATATAGATTAGACCTATATAAATTTTATGAAAATCGGTGAACCCATCACCGTGACCTCCCCTTGTTAGTTAATACAATTTTTTTTTTCGATTAATCGTTCGTCTGTTACAGCTTGTTAAAGCTAAGTGATTTTAGGCCAAGTTTATATTGTTATTTTACTACAGGGTGTTCAGTAAGTCAGGAAACGGGTTTCTATTGTTCTCATTGTTTGTAACAATGTGACTTCTGTATATTAAATACAGAAGTCATTATTTTTGTTTGCTGTTGCATAAACTAAATTTTATTGATCAAGTTATGAGAAGTAAATTAGTTATAATAATCTACGACGCACTGTACTGCCGTACTAAACAAAAACAGGATAACTCCAAAATTAAAAAACATTTTTTTTTTGTTTCTATAGGTAAATTTAGTTGTTTTACACCGATTTTTGATGTAAAAATAGCATATTTCCTATTAAAACCAATCTAAAACTGAAATATAAAATAAGAAAATATACGGCAAGTACAATATATTTGATGTTTTGTACTTGGTATATCACATAAAAAATAATGAAGTTACCGTCTTTTGACTTATGTTCATACATTGGGAAAAAAGGGTATCTTGATTTACTGTTAAAAATGTTTTTTTGTGTTCCTGAAAAATCATGTTGACTGGAGTTATCCTGTTTTCGCTTAGCACGGCAGTATATGAGTGATAACAATAATAGATTCAAATCGGGATTTCGGTGTGTTATTAATAGCAAAGTCTATGGGTGTGTAAGACTTACAAATAAAAATAATGACTTCTGTATTTAATACAGTAAAATAACAATAGAAAATTAGACTAAAATCACTTAACTTTAACAAGCTGTAACAGACGAACGATTAATCGAAAAAAAAATTGTATTAACTAAGTTGTTAGTAATTTTTAACACGCTTATATTAGTTTCACCTGTATGTATGTATGTATGTATGTATGTTTGTAACTCTTCAAACGCCACGCGTTACCGCATATTCCGTCGTCTAGACTAGACTGTCATAACGCATTCACCCCACACCACGCCTCTCTTATCACACGACGACAACACTATTCCTATAAAAATTTATTTTTAGTTATCGTACCCGTACACGCGTGCTTGTCATCAATATTATATATATATAAACAAATTTTTATTTTGACTGACCAATACCGCCCGCGTCTAATGCGCCTTACGTATATATATTTATATATTCCTACCACCGTTTATACCTCAGGTATAACGTTAGTCCGACCCGCCCGCCCACAAAATACGGTTATACCTAGTGCATGATACGTTTACGTACTTAAGTCGCTTTACTTGTATATATATATATATTCTAATTACTATTAAAATTTATATATTAACACGATTTATTCTAATTAAGAGATATAAAGTATTCATTCCGATTACGAGGGATGATTCCCGTATCGTCATTTTTCGTCACTACCTCCACGTTCCGGGAGTGAGTAATTTACGCGCCTGCTGCTTTCCTTGGATGTGGTAGCCGTTTCTCAGACTCCCTTTCCGGGAATCGAACCCTCATTTCTCGTTACCCGTTACAACCATAACTACTATCATAACTTGAAACTAAAAAGTAAAAAATAAATATAGTTTAAAAAAACTAAAAAAACACGCTTTTAAAGCACATCGAACTAAAAAGTTAAAAATAATTTTTAAAATAAGCTTAAAACAATAATGAACGAAAAATACTAGTATTATTGTAATAAAAGCGTCGGAGCTTTGTGCCATATTTTTCGTATATTGAGCGCCCGACGCTTTTATCACAATAATACTAGTATTTTTCGTTCATTATTGTTTTAAAAATTATTTTTAACTTTTTAGTTCGATGTACTTTAAAAGCGTGTTTTTTTAGTTTTTTAAACTATATTTATTTTTTACTTTTTAGTTTCATGTTATGATAGTAGTTACTATCAATATCATGGTTGTTACGGGTANATCATATTATAAAATTGAAAATAAGGGTTCTCATTTAAGAAAATTATAAATAAGGGTTTTTATTCCTGAAAGGACGAAAATAATAATGATTTGATTACATATTAATGTAGAAATTTTTGAACTTGATATTTTTTTCTCTTTAAAAAAAATTAAATTCTCAATAGTTTCTGAGAAAATAAGTGTCTTACCAGATTTCGATCATTCTGTATATGATTAAATATCTATTAAAGCAATTAAATAAAGTATGAAAGTGATGTTTAATAATTTAGCATTGTAATTTTTTATAGATTAATTATAAAAAATTATAAAGTAGTTGTTACTTTTATGGAAATTGTGTATAAAAATTGAAGGAATTTATACAAAACTTTTCAGAAGATAATTTGTTGTTAATAATAAATAAATGGTCTACAAGGATCATCAGAATCAAAAATGTACTTTTCTTGTAAATGTAATTTTTTTCATGTGCAAATACTTGCTTTCTAATTAGTAATAATCTCAAAACTGAGATTATAGAAAAAATCTCATTTCAAACTTGAAATCAAATTGAAAAATTTGGTTTAGTAAAGTATATGATCATTAAAAAATATTTCATTTTAGTAATATGATTTTACTGTGTAATTCAATATAAAAACAAATTTTATACTCCTATTAATTTGTAGATATTTAATTAAAAATGGTCTTTTTCAGTAGCATAATTTTGGGTTATTTGTCTAAATTGTTAGAATTAAAGGATTTTTTCCAACATTTGATGATCATAAGTTCAACATGATTAATTTCGTGTTCTTTTGAAGAATTGGTCATAAAAATTGGTCAAGTAAGAGCTGAAAAAAATGAATAACAGACACAAAAATCATATAGTGAAATATTTTAATATGAATAAGAAATTACTTCTTACAAGGGGAGACTACATCAATAGGGTTTTTGTTATTCATTGAATATTATTAATATCGATTTTTTTTCACTACATAGAAGAATTAAGAAAAAAAGTAATTTCGGTTGGTTAAGTTCGAACTTTGTACCCCAATCTTATAAGACTGTATAATATAAAATACAGCCATTATGATTAAAAATGTTGTATTTCTAAGTAAATTGTTAATGGTAATATTAAATAGAACTAGATCAGTATGAAGCAGCAAAAGTAACCCTTGCTGTTTTTATATACATTGCTATGTTCTATTTCGAAGCTAAAATGTTTGGTTGAGTTTTCAATTGGTTAATCACAAAATCCTATTTACTATTTAATTTTAAAAAAACACGGGGATATTGTCAAAATAAACTTTTTTATTAGTACTTACCATCTCTGAGAAGGGGAAACATAATTGAATCTGAAGCACTATCACCAAATCCATGAACTAAAACTTTAGTTTTTCTCTGTGGTCGAAAATACTTGAAAATCGGTAAGCAGTTTTTATCCATAGATTGTACTTCAGCTCTTATAGGATTATCCCTAAGGTTAAAAGTCTTTAAAAAACTCAAAAATAATTTACCCTATATAGTATACTCTTTAAAAATTATTACTTGTAAAGTAAATGTTTTTATTTTATATTATTGAGTTGTCTTCAATTATCTCGTACTTAGCATAAGAGTGCATGGAAAGGGGAATTGTTAGATTAGTATATATATATATATATATGTTTATAATAGGACGGTTCTTAATTAAAGACAAAGAGAATTTTTTTGATGAGTTTTTTGTCTCTCCCCCATGTCAAATTGATAAATTTTATTTAAAAATGAACCAAAAAAAAATTATTGGTCGATCAGACAATTTAACCCATGCTTACTTACTTGGGATTGAAATTTGGATAATAATATTAGTTCTTTAATTATTTACATACAATTATAATAATAAAAGAGCACTCATAAAGAAACAAAATCTAAATTGTAGGTGTAAATATTTTTTTTTAATTAAGTATCTAAAACTATTTTGATAAATCCACTAGTTTGTCTAAAAATTTATAAAAATCACACAAAATACAAAATTTTGTTGATTTTTTTAATTAGAAATATATACAGATTTTTACTATAATTGCCGAACACTTAGAATTACAAACAGATTTTCAAAATAAAAAAAGTTTATAAATAAGTTTTCTAAAAAAATCTAATAAGTAAAAAATTTAAATATTCAAATGTATTTATATATAGATATTAAATATAGATCTATGACTATAAGAAAACGTTTTTGCGATATTTTCTATAATTAGTTAGTGAAAAATCCCGTCAGTTTGTTATGACTTTATTGATAACATAACGAGTTGGGTTCTTATTATAAGCCTTTTTATTAATGTTTTTTTCTAGATTATATATGTTCAAAGATAATAGAAGCATAGATCTAATATTAAACTGAATTATGCAGACAAGTTATATTTATTCATAATAAAAAAAAAATTATTTTCTGAAAAAGTTTAATTTATCTGATTGTTACACCAAATATGAAATTCGTATATTTCTTGCTCTTGCAGTGCGACATAAAAAATATATTTGCCGTGCTAAATATACTTTAATTAAGTACCTGGTATATAAATAAAATTTTATATTTTCAATTAATGGTTCCTGTTCAGAATTTCGCTCAAGACCTGATAATATAGCCAGCTGTGGATCTCCTCGACCGTTTGGTAGAAGCATCCATTTTATATTTTCATTACTAATCAATCCATCTTCACTCGTTTCTTCAGTTACCGAATATTTTTTCAAGTTTTTCTATAAAGAATAATTATTAAAGCTTAACAGTAAATATTTTATTTTTATTATATCTACCTGTTCAATACTTGGAAGAAATACTAGGAGTATAAAAAAATACATTGTGTTATTTAAGATTATTCTAAAATAATTTGTTTTATAAAATAAATTTATCTATATATAAAGGAAAACATGACAATGTTAAAAAACTGGTATAGTATTGTATGCAAATTTTTGAAACGATATAATGGTAACCCCCTTTAATATAAATAAGATACTTGATAAAAATAACTTCAAGCTTACAGAACTGATATGGATAACGTAAGAAATAGAATAAATCCTTTTGAGAAATTAATAATTCTTTCTTTTAAAAATAAATACATTAGTTTGTTACCATGAGCCTAAGTTAATAAAAGACAAAATATTTCATGTATCTCTCTAGTGGCAATGGTAGACTAGGACGATTATTAGGCGTCAAACGTGATTTATTTTCATTAAGAACTCCAAAATGCTTTCCCATCCTTTTTAATTCCCGTTATATTTTAGTGAGTAATATCCAATGAGATCTAAATGAATAGTCCAAGAACGATTGATCTTTTACCAGTTATACAATGAAACCAAGATGTATTTAAATCATAGACATAAAAATGAATAGATTTGGAACAATAGACCTTTTATATACAGAGTGGCCCACCACTCACTGACAACTTAAATAACTTTTGATCCAGTTAATATTTTTAGTTGATTTTTTTTTTAAATAATAGTTATACGTTAGGTCTATAGGTATATCTCAATAATTAATTTTTTTACATTTTATTAAAAATATTATTTATTTTTAAATTTTATATAAAATGTAAAAAAAAATCTAAGATAGCTATTTTGTAGAGTAGAATTTAAGAAAAATTTTAGTAAAAAAATATCTTATTAATATTCAGTAGTAAATATTCTGTAGCGTTTTGAAGTTTGTGAAAATTTGAATTTTCATGTATTATTTNAAAGTTTGTGAAAATTTTAATTTTCATGTATTATTTTACGGTATTAAACATTGAAATACGTATTGAGAAAAGGACAGAAGAAAACGCTATCTTTTCATGATTACTGTGTATACATATGATGATAATGTGTATACATTACAAACTTGGCATTAATACCATGATAAGAAATTAGATAAGGCAATTATTACTTATCACTCTCATTCAAAAGTATAAGTCATTTTGATGGAAAAATTTACACATCTCCAAATTATAGTAATCATGAAAAGATAGCGTTTTCTTCGGTTGGACTGCTGGTCCTTTAGTCGATCTTAACAATTAGTGTGCGTGCTGACTAGTTTTTGGGTTTAACCATCTTTTAGTAGATATAGTGAAAAGGTAGTTGTGCTGGGGGCTGATGAGGAGCCACCCTTCAGTCTGCTATTTTTGAGCTTGACCGTGTTGACGGGTCTAAAATCTACACCTTTAGTGGTTCACTAATTGGAGGGATTGGAGCTGACCAGTGTATCCAACGGAAAGACTCAAAAAGAGCCAAAAGCGACGAACTAGTCGTTAAAAGTATTAATTAATTTGTGTACTTTTTTGTGTCTACGTCGCGGTATTACCGACGAACGACAATTATTTCTATTGGTTTTACAGAAGATATTTAATAAATAAACAAATATTTATTATATATATTACCAGGCTAATATTACGGGGATCCACGGGGGTCCCATAACAAATTTTAATATGATTAGTGACATGCAGTTTTTGTTTTTATTTTTTGCTTATCATTTTATTGTTGTAGCAGTATTTTCCATAGAGAAATCCATCTCAAGGTATTGTTTTGGGCCAATCCACGCATATATTTTTTTTCGACTCAATTTATGAATATGTCCCCAGCAAATCGGTAAAGAGAAGTTGTTGTATAACATATTAAAATGCTCAACATTAATAGATACTAAAAAAAACCCAGCAAAATAGGGTCGAGGCACAGTGTGGACGAGGCATAGATGGGATAAGTATAGATGATATCTGACAGTGATTAAAATCACTATCATAAGAAACGCTTCGATGCAAATCTGTAGATAGTGTTTCCTTTAGAGAAATTGGTAGATTATTCCAAAAGCAACATCAACTCTTATTTCTTTAATTATATCCTGATTAGTAGTTCTTTGATTTTAAAATATAATATATGAATAAATACTAATTATAGTTTTTAAATTTAGTATGAAATTGTGAGGCCAGCTATGATGTATGGTTAATAGTGTTGGGCGGTTGATAAGAAAGTAGAGCAGAGAATAAGTGTAGCAGAGATGAGAATGCTTAGTTGGATGAGTGGAGTGACTAGAGAAGATAGGATAAGGAACGAGCATATAAGAGGAAGTATAGGTGTTGCGTCAATCGTGGATAAGATGACAGAAAATAGACTTAGATTGTTTAGTCATGGTATGAGGAAAGAAGAATCGAAAGCTGTAAGAACAGTTATAGAAATGAATGTTGAAGGAAGAAGAGATAGAGGAAGACCAAAAAAGAGATGGAGGGATGCTATTGAATGCGATTTGAGGACAGCTGATGTGAGCGTAGAAGATGTGGGAGATCGTGTCAAGTGGAATCTTAGGATAAGGGTGCCCGACCCCAAGTAGTTGGGATTAAGGCAAAGAAAAAGAAAAATATTACCAGATATTCCGGTGGCAATTGACATAATATGATTGTTATTTCGGAATGTACAATTTAGCGTTTAGTTGGGTTTAAATAATATAGCGTCAAATCAATTACCTACTCTATCGGTTGTATCTCAATATACACTACACTTTAATGATACAATAAATAAATAAACTCACACATACACACATATGCATTTATAACATTGTGTCTAATGTAAGTATAACATGATAAAAAGTAACCGTAAAATGAAAAAAATGGAATATAAATTTTATTACTCATATTAAATGTAATGTAACTCGAAAAATATTTGTTTAAATGAAAAAATATAAGATTATATTTTTATTTATAATTGTCTTTTAAACAACTTTTGTGCGAAACTTTTTTTTGTAAGTTAAATATTTTTTTTTGAGAAAATTAAGAAAGCTCATATTTTTGAACTTTTGCGAGGATTTAAAAAAAAAGCTCAATTCCAATCTTGAGGACTATTAGTATGTCATTATACATATTTTAATTCAACTTTTAAAAAAACAAAATTTTTTCCGCAATTTTTCCTTTGTTGACTGGCCTAGATGTCAATTTTAAACTTGTAATTGAGCTAAAAGTTATGGTAATATATTCAATTTATTTTACTATAAACTTTCATAAATCTTTATCAAAAATTTTTCATCAACTTTAAAGAACCAAAAAAATAGGTTAAAATTGAAAATTTGGACTGATTATTTTTAACATATTAAAAATCAAATCAGTAATAATTTGAAAACAAATTTTTTTTTCTTTTAATTATTATTTTATATATATAATTAGTAATAATATAAAAAATTAGAAGTGATAGAAATAGTCTACTTGCAGATTTGAAAACAACGCGAAAAGTTGATTTAGAAAAGTATATTTTTGCTTCTGATGAAAGTTCCTTGTAGTCCAGTGCATTTTTTTATAGTAACAAACAGTTTTTATTGAAAATTATTGTATCAAGCCCTTTAAATTTTTATACACGTAAAAGTAAAGCAAAATATAACTTCTTTATTATTTTTATAATTTCTCCGTTTAAATTACAATATTAAATATCAATTTCATACTAAATTTAATAATTATAATTAGTATATATTCAAATATTATATTTTAAAATCAAAGAACTACTAATCATGATATAATTAAAGAAATAAGAGTTGATGTTGCTTTTGGAATAATCCACCAATTGCCTAATTAAAACAAAAAAAAAAAAAGTTTGTTGGGAATTTTTTCTGCTATTCTGCAAAATTACTCCTTCGTTGACTAGAATGAATCATTAAATAGAAAATTTTATGAGAATTAAAACAATGTTATTTTTAAGATTAATATGCAGTCAGAAAGTTTTATAATTATTATTTATTGTAAATTTATCAGAAAAACTCATTATTTTTTGCATTTTTATCGTAATAGAACACTTAAATAGAAATCATAGTAATCATTTCTAAGTAATTTTTGATATTTAAAAAGATTCTACTATTGAAATATCCAGAACTGAATTAATTTTAATGATTTACTTTAACTAAAAAAAAAAAAGTTAATATTTTGAATCCCTCTTGTGGGCAGGTAAAGGGTTAGATTTATAAAAAAAACCAAATGATAGATAAAGACATGCATCTAAATAAAAAAAAATATACTGATTTGGTCATTTTTGATAAAGTTATAACAATTAACAAAGTTATAAGTTTTATACACTGGACTACAAGGAACTTCCATCAGAAACAAAAATATACTATTCTAAATCAACTTTTCGCGATGTTTTAAAATGTGCAATTAGACTTTTTCTATAACTTCTAAGTTTTAATATTATTAAAAAATAGTTTTTACATATAAAAAAAAATAATTAAGAACAAAAAAAATTGTTTTAAATTAATACTGATTTGATATAATATTTAATATTAATTTGATTATTAATAAGTTAAAAATAAGGAAAATGACATATTTAACCAATTTTGTTAATCGTTTAAAGTTGATTGTTGTAAATGTTTATAAAAAAAAAAAAAAATTTATTTTACCATAACTTTTAGCTCAATTGGTAAGTTTGACATTGACATAATTAAATAGAAAATTTTATGACAATTAAAAAAATTGTATCGTTAAGATCAATATGCAGTCAGAAAGTTTTATAATTACTATTTATTGTAAATTTATCAGAAAAGCTCAATATTTTTTTGCATTTTTATGGTAATAGATAACTTAAATAGAAGTAATAGTAATAATTTCCTAGGAACTTTTGTTGTTTGTTGAAAAGATTCTATAATTGAAATATTGAGAACTTAATTAATTTTAATGATTTACTTTAACTAAATGTACCAATCAAAACAAAGTTGTTAAAAAGATTTACTCAATTGAGTTTATTATAAAATTTGATTATATTTGTAAAAATCAATTGTTAATTCAGGAGAAAAAACAATCATTTTTTTTAGAAATGATTTATATAGCAACACGTTAGAAAAAAATTTGAATATTATAGTCTAATAGTAGCACACACAAACAGAGTAATAAAATTATTAAATTACAAAGTAAAATGATTTAATTTTGTAGTTGAAACCTATCATATCAAACTTCATTCGTTAATAAATATTTTGAAAACATTAGAAATTAATGATTTTAATTGTCTTTATGGAGACGATGTAATAACTAACTGTTTAATTGATAAATTAGAATTTTTTTTTCAATTTTTGAGAGTAATATCTTCAACTAGATACGAATTGTAGTAATTTGACGTATTGTTGAAAAAAGTAGGTCGAGTTAGAGCAGAAAAAAAAAGTGATATTCACAAAAAAACATCTTCTCGGCTTTGCATCGAAGTTAAAACTTAAAATATAGTAAAATAATTTTAATACGAATAAGAAATTTCTTCTTGCAAGGGGCGACTAAAGTGATGGGATCCTTGATCTTTATTGAAGTTATTGAATCTAAATGTGATAAAAATCAAACGAGTTAAAATTTATACTAACTTAAAAAGAATTAAGAAAAAATGCAAAAAATTCATTGCCATACGCGGGTTGGAACCTCGTACCCCAAGCGTGTAAAACACAAGGTTTATCAACTCGACAATCGTACTTTGCTACCGATCTTTGAAAAAATTGGGTATTTAAGCTAGTTCAAATTTCAAAGATATTTTTCTCGACTTAAAAGAAGCAAACAAATTTAAATAAGTTTAACTTTCTATGCTATATCAATTTTTTATTTATATAATATTTATGAAAATCTGTACTCCACTTTTCAAGTATTTTAAAATAAAATAAAATACAAAACCCAGAATTTTAACACAAAAATAGCATATTTTTGCATACGGTAGTCATTTTTACCATGAAGACAAATCCAGAGGTCAAATTTTTTTTTTTCACATTAAAGTATATTACATAAGCTTTAATTTAAGATATATTTAAAAGTGTCAGTATTTCCGGAATACTTTCAAAAATTAAATTGAAAATATCGTAGTAACAATACGCATGTTTAAAGTTTTGACCCCCCTTGTTAAAGGGGTATGATCCGATTTACAAAAAAAGCGTGCCAGATGAAAGGGGTATATAAATATTTATTATAAAAAAATAATAATATTGATCCATACATTTTTCCAAAAGTTATATAAAATATAAATTAAATAATATAACATATAAAATCGAGATTTTTTTCACGGAAATCGTACGTTTTTCTTTAACTTTGATGTCCGTTTTCACCACGAAGACACCCAGAAGTCAAATTTTTTTTTTTCAAATTAAAGTATATTACATAAGCTTTAATTTAATATATATATATAAAAGTGTCAGTCTTTCCGGAACATTCAAAAATTAAATTGAAAATATCGTAGTAACAATACGCATGTTTAAAGTTTTGACCCCCCTTGTTAAAGGGGTATGATCCGATTTACAAAAAAAGCGTGCCAGATGAAAGGGGTATATAAATATTTATTATAAAAAAATAATAATATTGATCCATACATTTTTCCAAAAGTTATATAAAATATAAATTAAATAATATAACATATAAAATCGAGATTTTTTTCACGGAAATCGTACGTTTTTCTTTAACTTTGATGTCCGTTTTCACCACGAAGACAAGTCCAGAGGTCAAATTTTTTTTTTTCAAATTAAAGTATATTACATAAGCTTTAATTTAAGATATATATAAAAGTGTCAGTCTTTCCGGAACATTTTCAAAAGTTAAGTTGAAAAAGTTCTACTTTCTATACGCATTTTAAAAGGTTTGCACCCCCCCTGTATAAAGGGAAATGGTCCGATTTTAAAAAAAAGTATGTCGAATGAAAGAAGTATATATAAAGTATTTATCATTAAAGAATAAAGTTGATTCATGCATTTTTTAAAAAGTTATAGCAACATAATGTTAAAAAATGTAAAATATAATATCAAGAATTTTTTCACAAAAATAGCATATTTTTGCATACGGTAGTCATTTTCACCATGAAGACAAGTCCAGAGGTCAAATTTTTTTTTTTCAAATTAAAGTATATTACATTAGCTTTAATTTAAGATATATATAAAAGTGTCAGTCTTTCCGGAACATATTCAAATGTTAAGTTGAAAAAGTTCTACTTTCTATACGCATTTTAAAAGGTTTGCACCCCCCCTGTATAAAGGGAAAAGGTCCGATTTTAAAAAAAAGTATGTCGAATGAAAGAAGTATATATAAAGTATTTATCATTAAAGAATAAAGTTGANCGAATGAAAGAGGTATATATAAAGTATTTATTATTAAAAAATAGCATTCATTCATGCATTTTTTAAAAAGTTATAGCATCCTAATGTTAAAAAATGTAAAATATAATATCAAGAATTTTTTCTCTGCTTCGCATCGAAGCTAAAATATACCAAATAAAAGGTAATGATATCATGCATCTATATAAAAAAAAATTATATTGTTTTGGTTATTTTTAAAAAAAGTTATGGCAATTTTAAGTAACAAAAATTTCGAAAATTAGCAATTTTTAAATTTGTAATTTTTTTGAAGGTTTCCCCCATTTACGAGGAACGAGGGGAATATTTTCAATTTTGGAGGGTTATGTCTTTGACGAGATATGATTTATGATCTTTTGACGTATCATTGAAAGAAATCTTTTTAGTGAGAGCTGAGAAAAAGTGTTTTTCAGACACAAAAAAAAAACGCATCATAGTAATATTAATAACTTCTAAGCTTCGCATCGAATATTAAATAAACAATATTAATAAAAGAAAAACTATATTATTTAATTCAAATAATAATCAATTGCATTTTAATAATAACTGGTTCTTATCTTAATTTTTACTAGCAGACGTTAGCTGTATATCAATAATCGCGGCTATTACCTAAATATCGGACTATTTAAAATATATTTTGTGTAAATATCAAGAAGCTGGACAGATATTATTAAATATTTTATATTTTTCGAAAGATTATATAGCGCTATCTCTCCAGGTATTAAATAACAAAACATCGGTTGTCAATTGCCTGATTGCCGTGTATATATCTATGTATATTTAATCTATGTTGTAATCATTATGAGTCTACTCCCACAGATAACTTTCTATGGACTTTAAAGTAAAAGTTGAGATTATCAATTACCGTAGATAAAAACATCTTAGTGTTGTTAGAAAAATTAAAGTTTCTACTTAATTAGAAATATTTATGAATTTTTAAATGTTATTTTGACGTTAAAAAAAATTTAATTTAATTTATGCTTGTCATATATATATTATTAAAAATACAATTAACAGGTATAATTTTTTATATAAGATAAAATTACATTTATTAAATAAATTGACTTGAATTAGTGATTGAATAAATTTTTGTCATACAAACAATGGTAAAATTTTTTGAGAATAAAAATGTATTTCCTTTTAAATGGGATCAAGTAGTTCATGGATTTTGGCAACGCTATCCAAATCCAGAAAGGTAAAAATTTATAGATTATAGATAAACATTATTTATGATAATAAAATTTCAGCAAACATGTGCTATCAGAAGACGTGTTACAAAGAGAAATCAGAGAGAAATGTTTACATTCTATTAGGATGTTCACAAAAACTAATAAATTGCCTAAATGGGGAGAATGTTTCATTCATAACAATGTAGTTAGAATTGTTGAAGAATCAATTGTTGATCCCACAAAAAAAATTTTAACTACATACACAAGAAATATTGGTTATACAAATGTTATGGTAAAATAATATTAAATCTTAGAAAATATTTAACTTTCTAAAATATTAAGTTTACTATCATTTCATCATGTGTGAATTTAATTGAAGAACTCGGTGCAACAACAAAGTTAGTTTATTTTTTTAAATATTTCAGTTATTTTACTAAAATAATTTTCATAAATAAAATGTTTTATTCTAGATTTAATATTTAGTAAATTATCTAACTATAAAAGTTTTTTTGTATTAAAGTATTTTGAAAAATCATGTCTATTCAAAACTAACAAAATATTGAACTTACCTGGTTATTGCGCTGATCCCTTTAATTATTCAATGTTATTTTCAATCGAATACATACAACCCAGCTTCTTGACTTTAGTTCAAAACATAGACATAAAAAATGTAATTTACTCTGTTTTGATAGAAGGAATTTTTCTTTTTCTTTTTCAAAAATGCAAACATGGAAAGTTTTTAACTTAAGTATATAATTATTTTTTTAAATAATCTATGTATAAAAAAACATTTATATTTTGAAAAACCTGAAGTATTAAACTAAGTATAAAGCAATTAAAAAATAGTCACTTGAGTTGTTAATATTAGTTATTCTTGTGATTTTTTTAAATAAAGCTTCAACTATGGAGATTTTAGCTTACATTTTGACAAAAGTAATATGATATATTATTATTTAGGATTTAAAATATGTATGTTCTATTTGTAACATATTTAGAGGTGCGTATTGGTTTCATTTTCTCTACCAGGAAACTAAATATCATTAAGATCTACATTAGAGTAACACTTAGTAACTTAATTTTGCTTATCAGACCTTTATCCCCTGTTAAGTGTAAAATTAATAATATCTCCTAAAATATTGAATCAATAGTTATTATAAGAAGATCATTTTCTTAACCTAATCATATTCCAGCTAATATTAATTGAATTTATATCTTTTCATTTTAAAAACTCAAGTTGATATAATTT
This sequence comes from Daktulosphaira vitifoliae, assembly GCF_025091365.1. Taxonomy (NCBI): domain Eukaryota; kingdom Metazoa; phylum Arthropoda; class Insecta; order Hemiptera; family Phylloxeridae; genus Daktulosphaira; species Daktulosphaira vitifoliae. The sequence goes on along the minus strand of NW_026099576.1, from coordinate 1,067,167 downwards.
TAAGGGATAAATATTTGCATTGGATCTTATAATTATTCAGAGTGATTGTTTAATCAATGACTATTTGATTCACATGAAAAAATAATACTCTTCTTCTTCCTCGCCTTGAGGTCGGCCACCCTTATCCTAAACTTCCACTTGAATAGTTTAATATTTATAATGAATATCTATCTTAGAGTTGTTATCCACCAACATTTTTTGTAAAATGGCTACTTTGATATTTACAAATTTTTTAATCTCTTCCTCGCCTTAATCCTAACTACTTGGGGCCAGTCAGCCTTATCCTAAACTTTCACTTGACACAATCACCCACATCATCTACTCTCATATCGTATTCAATAAACGATTGATGTTACACCTATACTCCCTCTTATATGTTCGTTCTTTATCCTATCTTCTCTAGTCACTCCACTCATCCATCTAAGCATTCTCATCTCTGCTCTACTTTCTTGTCAATTGCCCAATACTCTGAACCATACAATATAGCTGGTCTCACTACAGTCTTATAGAATTTAAATTTCAGCCTCATAGGAAATTTTTTACCACATAAGACACCAGATGCTTCTCTCCACTTAAACCACTCATACTTTATCCTGTGTCTTACATCCTCGTCAATAACCCACTCTTTTGCACAACTGTCCTAAATACTTAAAACTTTACACCTCTCCTATTACGTCCTCGCCTATTGGCACTGAACTCCTCATTTCATCTACCTCGTGTTCTTCTTTATCAAACTCGTACTCTATATACTCTGTCTTACTCCTACTTATTCTTAAACCCTTTTCTTCGAGAGCTGATCTCCACACCTCTAGCCTTTGATTAATTTCCTCCTTATTTTCTCCTATCAGCAAACAACATGCACCACGGCACCTCTCCTTGTATTTCTCTAGTAATTTCATCCATTACTATAGAGAATAAGTAAGGGCTTAAAGCAGAACCCTGATGCACTCCTACTCTTAACTGAAAACCTTCTGTTACTCCTCCTACACTTTTTACCCTAGTACAAATGCCATCATACATATCTTCTATTATATAAATGTAACTTTTCGGGACTCCTTTTCTCAATAATGCCCACTTTAGAACCTCTCTCGGTACTCTATCATACGTTTTCTCCAAATTTATAAATATCATACACAGCTTTTTCTTCTTTTCCCTAAACTTTTCTATTAATTGTCTCACACAGAATACTGGATCCATTGTTGACTTACAATACATAAATCCAAACTGGTGTGTAGCTATCGATGTATCATTTCTTATTCTCTTATCTATTACCTTTTCCCAAATTTTCATACTATGACATATAAGAATTATGCTTCTATAATTTCCATACTACTGTATGTCTCCTTTATCTTTAAATACGAACACCACAATACTATTCCTCCATTCATTTGGGATTTTTTCTTCTAATATGATTTTATTTAAAAGATCCTTCAGCCATCCAATATTTTCCATATTTTTACTGGTACTTCATCTGGTCCAACTGCTATATTGTTTTTCATTGATGCCATAGCCTCCCATACCTCTCTCTCACTAATAAAATCTACCAGTCTCTCATTCCACGAGATATCCTCTAATGTCTCTTTTGGGTACTCCTCATTCAGTAATTTTTCAAAATACTTTTTCCACCTTTTTGATGAAATAATAATACTAAAAAAGAAAAAAAATGTTGGGAATTTTTAATTACATAAATATTAGATTTATAAGCTATTAATTATTCTTCAAATATATCCCTTATACTTCATCACGGTATTATTCGATATTTTTTTTCCATGTTTCATTTTAAAAAAAATTATAGACAATAACAATTTTGAAACTAATAATTTGCATTTATAATGTCAATTTTAAAAATGTCCAAAAATAAACCCATTACAAAAATAATCACTTTTATTTTATCTAATATAAATAATGTTCATTATTTGTTTTGATTAATATAAATAATGGAAAATATAATTTTTACAATTTATTATAAAAAAAAAATTGCCTTTTTCAATGTTTTTTTTAAATATTTGTCAGAAATAAATTTTATTCAAATATAAATATTAATTTATACAAAAAAACATAGTTACTTTAACATTAAATTAAGTATTTTTAAATTTTCTAAAATGGAAAGATGTTTGTTTGATTCTAAAAAAATTGTATTCAAATTAAATATTTATACCATTACCATCCAACCACCACTAGACAAAATATACTGGTGATATATTAACTTTAGAATGTGCAGTTTAAGATGTATTAAAAATGTAATGATTTAGCCATTATGAAGAGTGGAGAAAATAATATATCTACCAAAGATGCCATAAAAAAGACTATTCACTATTTAAAAGTATGGGTTTCTAATCCTAACGGTATGTCTATTAATTTATTCAAAAAGTTTGTCAACAATATTACTTATGTAGAAATATTAGTAATATGACCTGGTAGAAACTATTTGATAGAATTTTGAATTTAACTGATTATGTTGAACATACATATATGCGTGGAAAATCAGTCAGGTAAAAAATCACTATCTTTGTACATATTATTGTATATTACCTTTATAATTTCCAAATTTATGGAATGTTCATTAATCTACAAACGTTGCACCACTTACATAGCAGAAAGACTTCATTAAATATTTCAATAATAATACTGATAATTACTCATCATACAATTGTGTAAAAAATAATAAACTGGAGGTATGGTACAGATTATTATTATTTTTATCATTTGACGTTTTTAAGTTATGATCCTCCTACCACTATAACAAAAAATATCCATATTTTTTATATTAATGGTTCTAAGTTGAATAGTTTCCAGCTTCTCATTTTCGATTATTGTATTCAAAGTTAGTTCTTACTTACTGCATATTAATATTTTAGTTTTGCTCTTGTTTATTTTCATTTTGTATTTTTTATAGCTATTTTTAGCTATAAAAAGTTCATTTTTATTAGGATGTTGGCTAAATCTTCTTAATTTTCCACTATCATCGCCATGTTGTCTCCAAAACAACATTTAGACTAGCATACCATTAACTTTTTTACTCCAATACCTTCTTTCCTTAATTTTTTTAGTGCATTTTCAATATACAGATTGAATAAAGTAATTGATAAGTTACACCCTAGTCTAACTACTTTTTCAATGTTTGCTTCTTCAAATAATTTACATTTTATAATTTAATTTTTCTATTATCACTGCCTTTTTATTTAAATATAGCATTTCAATAATTCTTCTGTCTTTAGTGTCAATATTCATGTTACTAAATAATTTTTTCAAATTTACGTCAGCTTTTTCAAGGTTGATAAATGTTATATTGATTTATATACTCGGTACATCTTTTTTTTTAAGTAAATTTATGTTTCTATTATCTATATAAAACACAAATGTAACACTTTTACAAGAGTAGTTTTAGCTTTCCATAGTCTGAGACAAACTTTTTTACAATTTTTTTATTTTAAACCTAATGATAAAATTATCTAACTAAATAGCTAAATTTTCACAAATGATATTAAAGAAAAAAAAAATGTATTGTACAGTTGAACTAAAAACTAATAATTCTGTTAAGTAAAAAACTTGAAAAAAAACATGAACAATTTAACTTTATATAATGAAAATTGATCTCCTGTAGCTTATCTTATTATATAATAGAACAAGGAAAAAAACGCTTTTCTGGGAAAATTACTTAGCGTGCTCGGAATTTCAAAATTTTTTTTTTCAACGAAAGTACTCGGTCACCAGACTCCGGGAAAATTATTGGCGAAGGTCGGAAAATTTTTGCCGCTCGCCCGTGAGCGTTTTAAAATTTCGACCGTTTTCGAGAAAAACGCTCACTGACGCCAGCGTTTTACGACTTGAGGTTTGAAATTTTCATCAGACCCGCCCAATGACATTCCTGAGATGTGATAAAAAAATCAATTCAATCCGTTCATTTTTCA